>NC_092045.1:67696849-67798863 GCF_003086295.3 Arachis hypogaea
TTTCCATAAGAATCTATTGTGAGCTATACAAAAACAAGAGTAAAAGACATTAAGACCAAGTAAGGGTGTTCAAAACTAAGAGATAAAGGAACTAAGTACAGGACCAGGTATGAATCAAAAAGGAAGTGAGTCATGATGAGTAATTAGACTTAGAGGAAGTGACAAGTGAAAGTTAAAGATGTCCCTTGAATATCTATAGAACTAAGAAGTAGTAAGCAATAGAAAGACCCAATGCTCTGAGCATCAACTACTAGGATGAAAAGAAACATAAATAGCTAAAAAAAAAGAGTTAGATAACCCTAGTAGATGCTTGTGGTGAAGATGTGTCAAGAAGAGAGACCAGAGCAAGTAAATTCTTAGGGGTGTTTCAACACCTAGCACCCTAAAACCAACTGGTTTGGGAGTGCTAATTGAAAGCCTAAGCTAAAAGGTCATCTTAAGACAAAACACTTAGAGTCGTAGTCAATTGAAAGGAAAAGAAAAAGAATAAAATCTTGCTACTTCAAGGTGACAATCAATAAAAAGGGCACCTAAGACAAGCACTTGAAAAATCCTCAAGAGTCTAGGAGTTCATTGTGGCATTGAAACAACAATACTCATGCATGTATTAATACTTAACCTTATTCTTGGCAATGAATGCACTTATTCATGGTTGAAGTCTCAATTCAATTAAGAATAACTCACATTGATTTGCTTGGGACAGGCAAAGCTTAAGTTTGGTGTTGTGATGAGTTGCATCATTTACCCTTTTTACCTATGCAAAAGGACAATAAAAAGAGCACATACTCATTGTTTCAATGCAATTTCATGAGCAAAATGGTAAGTATTATGGTACATTGCTTTGAAATGGGTTTGTGTTGAATTTCAGGTGAAAAGTCCAATAAAAGGGGAAGAAAACAACAAAACAGAGCTGAGCGTGTGAAACTGGCGTGCCACTTAGAGCAAAGGCCATGAAAGTATATGGGCGTGGCACGCCAGGAGCTGGGCGTGGCACACTGGTACAATTTTCCAGAAAGCATTGATGAAGGCCACAAGAGGGGCATGGCACGCCAAGCTGGGCATGGCACGCTAGGACCATCAAGCACTATGGGCGTGCCACTTGAAACATGGGGCGTGGCACACCAGTTCATTAATCCTAAGGTCCAAGCACCTGGGTGTGCCACTTGATATCGAAGGCGTAGCACGCCAAGCTCTCATCATCACTTGGGCGTGCCACTTGAGGAGCCAGGCGTGGCATGCCATGCTTGAAGAAGGCCATCATCACTTGGGCATGCCACTTGAACATCACGACGTGGCACGCTAGTATTGATGCCAGGGCATCTAGGCCAGTTTCACTGACCTTTTCTTTACTGTTTTAGGGTAGTTTCATGCATTTTCTTAGGAAATAAGTAAGTTTTGGGTAAAAGAACACTTATATCTTGATTTAGACAAATATTGTGAATTTTAAATTATTTCATGAGAATTATGCAAGGAATGAATGTTAAATTGGATAATGCATGATTTCATGACTTGGATTAGAGCTTTGATGCACTTTATTTGTGTAATTTCAGGACAAAGGAAGCAAGGAAGAGCCACGTTAGCATCCACGTTAACCTAGTTAATGTAGGGACTAACGTGGAATAGGGATAAGCTTACAGCGTTAATGAGAAAAGTGAACACCAGTAACCCCCTCAAAGCCATCATGAGCCACATTAATTGCCACGTTAACTACATTAACAAGGTAGTTAACGTGGAGACAAAAAAGGACTCCAACATTAGTGGTAATTGTGATCACCACTAACGCTCCAAGATATGGCAATGAACCACGTTAAGAGCCACGTTAACTAAGTTAATGTGGACTCTAACGTGGAAGAGAGGAACAATGCCAACGTTAGTGACACTCACCTTTGTCACTAACGTTGGATCAAGCTTACATTGCCCACGTTAGTGGTCACGTTAAGACCACTAACGTGAAAGTTAACGTGGAGTTGAAATTGATGAGCCAACGTTAGTGACACTCACCTTTGTCAGTAACGTTGGGATGGCATTCATAACCACGTTAAGAGCCACGTTAACATAGTTAACGTGAGCTCTAACGTGAGGACTAGGGGCACAAGGCAACGTTATTGGGAAAGGTGAGTCCCAATAACGCTTGCGAAGATGAGACATAACTATGTTAAGAGCCACCTTAACTTAGTTAACGTGAGATCAAACGTGGGGCTAGGGGCACAAGGCAACATTATTGGGAAAGGTGAGTCCCAATAATGCTTGCGAAGGTTTGTAAGGCAACGTTAGTGGTCATGTTAGTACCACTAACGTTGGAGTTAACGTGGGCCATGTGGTGGGAACGTTAGTGAGAAAAGTGATTGCCACTAACGTTCTCGAACCCACAATGTCACTCAGCGTTAACGCCACTAACGCCCCAAGCCAAAGTCCATGCTTACATCACTTTCTCTCTGCAAATAAAGCTGAGCCCACTGAAGATTCCCAATTACTTCAACTTAAGATCAAAGGCCCATATCCAAGACTTGCAGAATTAACTAGAAGACCAAGAAGAGTAGTATATATAGGAGTAGTTTTGAACTAGAAGAGAGGTTGGCATATTGGAGAAAACTATACTCTGTATATTTTACTTTTCTATAACTTCTAGAGTTAGAATGTATCTTTCTTCTTCTTTATTTCCATTTTCCAGAGCTATGAACAATTAAACCCCTTTCATTGGGTTAGGGAGCTCTGTTGTAATTTGATGGATCAATCATAGTTTTCATTATTCTTCTTCTTTCTTTTCTCTTGATCTTACTAGAAAGCTTTCGATCTTCATCTAATTGGATTGTTATCTTGGGAAAGAAACTCTCCATAATTGGATCTCCTCTAATCCTTGGAAAAAGGATGAGGAGATCATGCTAGAAATGCTTTCTCTTGTTGGACCAAATTGGGGTTTGGATGGGTATAGTGACATATAACCCTAGCAACACTTTGATTTAGAAATACATGTGGTATAATCAGTGACCATACCTCATCTCCTCTCATGAGAAATTAAATCAAGGAATTGGGCAATTGTTCAAGTTTAGAGAGATTGGATTGCCAAGGAATTGGGATTCAATCACTGAAGATTGCCAAGGAGATCAATGAATGCATTGATTGAGGAAGAGATGAGAATGAACTTGTTTTGGAGAATGCAATACCTCCTAAACCCAATGATTTTCCCTTTTCTGATCTTACCCATTCTCTTTACTTTCTGTCATTTACTTTCATGCTAATCACCCTAATTCCCCATTTAAGATTCTGCACTTTATTTTCTGTCATTTACTTTCCCGCCATTTAATTTTCTGCAATTCTATATCCACTTTCTGCTTGGCTCAATTAGAGCATTCTTCCAATTAAAATTGCTTGACCAATCAATCCCTGTGGGATTCGACCTCACTCTATTGTGAGTTTTTACTTGATGACAATTCGGTATACTTGCCGATGGAAATTTGTTGAGAGACAAATTCTCATGCATCAAGTTTATGGCGCCGTAGCCGGGTATTGATTTTGAATCAATAATGATTAAGTTGGAAGATCACTAGATAGAGAATTTTTTTCTTTTGTTCATTTGTTTAGCTGTTTACTTTCAGTTACAGTTACTTCTTCCCTTTCATTATCTCCCCTTTTATTTTCCCGCATTATTTACAATTCTGTTCACTAACCCACTAACTGTTTGACAATTTGCACCACTCACACTAACAACCACTTTAACCATTATAATTTCTGCAATTTCTTTCTTGCTGTGAGCTGTGCTGGTTGTGTGATAGTTAGAAGATGCGGAGCTTTAACATCCTTTGATTCTGAACCTGAGAGGACCCTCCTTAGAAAAAGGAGGGAAGAAAGAGGCAAAAAAGTTGTTAGAGCAGAGGAAGAGGAGGAATTCTTTGAAATAATCATGGAGGATAACCATGAAGGAGCAACTCATAATCATGCCAGAGATGGCCATGTGAATCATGCTGAGCCAGGAAGAAGGGTTATAGGATCTTACATCAACCCAGACCCAGGCAACTATGGAAGTAGCATCCAAAAGCCAATCATACATGCTAACAACTTTGAGCTAAAACCCCAGCTCATCACCCTTGTTCAGAACAATTGTTCATTCGGAGGAAGTGCCCAAGAAGACCTAAATCAACATTTAACCACCTTCCTAAGAATATGTGACACTGTGAAGTCTAATGGCGTCTACCCAGATGTTTACAGATTGCTCTTGTTCCCCTTTTCACTCAAGAACAAGGCATCTAAATGGTTGGAGTCTTTCCCAAAGGAGAGTTTAACAGCATAGGAAGATGTAGTGAAGAAATTCTTGGCAAGGTTCTATCCTCCTCAAAGGATCAACAGGCTGAGAGTTGAGGTACAAACTTTTAGGCAACAAGATGATGAGACTCTCTACGAAGCGTGGGAGAGGTTTAAGGATTTGACAAGAAGGTGCCCACCGGACATGTTCAATGAATGGGTACACCTGCATTTTTTCTATGATGGACTCTCGTATGAATCAAAGAAGGCAGTGGACCACTCATCCGGAGGATCTTTGAACAAGAAGAAGAACATTGAAGAAGCCATAGATGTCATTGAGACTGTAGCTGAGAATGACTACTTCTATGCTTCTGAGAGGAGCAACACTCGAGCTGTAATAGAACTGAACCATGTTGATGCACTACTAGCTCAGAACAAGATGATTCCCAATCAACTAGCTGACCTTACAAAGCAAATGGAGAAGAACCAAGTTGCAGCAGTCACCACACAATCATCAACCCAAGATGGAGTAAACACAGAGGAATGATGTAAATGGGAGCAAGCCAACTATGTTGGTAATTCACCAAGGCAAAATCATGATCTATACTCCAAAACTTGCAATCCAGGATGGAAGACCCACCCCAACTTTGGGTGGAGAAACCAACAAGACCAAGGCCAAGATCAGGGACGTCAAAATCACAATCATAACAACCATGTTGGCCACCAACACTCATCACAAAGATCATATCAACAACCACCTAACCACACTCCTCAATACCCATACCAAAACCAGCATGATCACCCTCACCTTTATAACCCAAACCCACCATCATACCCTGAGGATACACTCTCTAGGATTGAAACCTTACTTGAAGGTTTATGCAAGGAAGTCCAGGCAATAGAGCATTCAAGGATGAGGTGCGAACCAACATCAAGAACCAAGGAGACACCGTCAAGAGGTTGGAATCCCAAGTAGGGTATCTATCCCAGCAAATTCCTAGGTCCACTGATAGCTTCCCAAGTGACACAGAGAAGAACCCCAGAGGAGAAGCTAAGAAATTAAGATGGGAAGAGTGCAAGGTGATCACCACTAGTGATAAAGTGAGTGTGGGGGAAGCATTCACACAAGCAAAACATCTTCAAGACAGTCCATAAGATAAGCATGAGGAGAGAAATCAGGAACCCAACCCTCCACAGAAGGAGAAGCTAAAAGAAGAGGGTCTGAACCCATATGCACCCTTTCCCCAAAGACTCAAAGGTGGTGAAGCAAGAAGAATATACTCAAGGTTCCTTGATATGTTTGCATCTCTTCATGTAAACATACCATTCATTAAAGCTCTCCAACAGATGCCCTCATACATTAAGTACATAAAAGAGCTGCTGACTAGGAAGAGTTCATTGAAAGGTGGGCAAACAATACTGATGAACAAGGAGTACAGTGCTCTCATTCAACCACAGCTACCTATAAAAAGAAAAGACCCAGGGAGCTTCCACATCCCTTGTGATATAGGCGAAACAAAGATTGACAAAGGGCTTTGTGACTTAGCAGCAAGCATCAACTTAATGCCCCTCTCCCTTATGAAGAAGCTCCAAATCAATGAACTAACTCCTACTGATGTAATTATCAGATTGGCTGACAAAACTCAAAAACAGGCAATAGGAGTAGTTGAAAATATGCTGGTGAAGGTTGGAAGCTACTATCTTCCCACAGACTTTGTTATCCTAGAGATGGAAGAAAGTCATCTCCATCCAATCATCTTAGGGAGGCCATTCTTAGCCACTGCTAGGGCACTTAGAGATGTGGAACAGGGAGAGCTAATCTCAAGGATACATGATGAATAAATCACCTTCAATGTCTTCAAATCATGGCAAGAAGCAAGTCAAGAAAACAAAGAATCAAGAGAAGAGCATAATGAAGCACTGATGCAGGAAACAAGCAGTGAAACATAAACAACACAATTGGAAACCCCATTGGTTGGAAAGCCATATATTCAGGAAGAACCACATTCAAAGGTAACTCAAAGGGAGCTGAGCCCACCAGAGTGATGCAAAGCTAGCAACAAGGATCCCTTAGAGAAAGAATCTATAGAAAGCAAGACAGCATCAAGAGAAACAAGGAGGAAAGTACCCAGAAGATGGAGAAACAAGAAGATCCCTACAGAGGATTTCTCCCCAGGAGATGAATTGATCTTTGGTCACTATCCAACCATCCCACCTCATCTTCCTACCATCCCATCTCAGCTACCTCAAGTATACATCATCAACAAAGTCTTATCCTTGGAACATGTGGAGCTTCTCAACAAAGCCACTGGAGACAAACACACTGCAAGAGGGGAGGATTTGAAGCACCACCAACCACCCTGACAAGGGTCAACCGTCAAGCTAATGACGTTAAAGAAGCGCTTCATGGGAGGCAACACATGATTCTTATCCCTTCTTTTAAATTTTTTACTGTTAGTTAATAAAGTAAGATCATGAATTTCAAAACAACTTTGACAAACATTTAACAGAACCATTATATGCAACATATAGTAAACAACAAGTTTGGTGCTCAAGGCACATTAAGATGGCATGAACACAACTTATGTCATTTTGGGCTAAGAGTCTTGATTAAACCCTTAAACACCACATGATCACAAACTAAGTTTGGTGTCACCAATGTGCATATATGAGCATCAAATAAGTCAGTTGTTTTGTCTTCATGAAGATCATATCTATAGTGTAAAATATATATATATATATATATATATATATATATATATATATATATATTAACGGTAACTAGTTCATATTTTAAATCTTCCTACCAAAAATTCAATTAACTTTTTGTATTCCTTTTGTCTTGTATAGGAAATGAAAAAAGGGGGATTGGAGTAGATTGATGGAACAACCAATGGAAGGAGGTTCGGCCACTTCAGTTAGGGGGGTTATACACTTGTCTTCAAGGAGAACCCCTTGGAAAATGTTGTCATGCAAGGATGAGAAAGGGTCATCTTGGAAACCGATGCAATCAGTTCATAAATATGATGATCCTTGTGCTCACCTTGTGCCAAACTCCAACCGTCTATTATCAAAACCGTACCATTGATCTACACCCTTCAAGCACTCACTACTCTTCTATATAACCCTTTTCACCCAATAACTTTCCATTCCAATTTATCACCTTCAAAATATACACTATACACTCCCTCTTCCACTAAAGAGTCATACACACTCTCATAAGCCTCATCTTGTAAACCGCAACCATCAACCATGGAATCATCGAGTTCAAAAAGGAGAAAAGGGAAGGAACCTATGGAACAACGTCCCTTTGACAAGAAGAAATTCAGAAGCTTCTACCATGCATTGCAATATGGGTGGATGGCTGACAAAGAAGTTATATATGAACTAGGCTTCCAAGTGAGGAAGACTAAGTGTCCCAAAATCATGGAGAAGGTGGAGAAGAGAAGATGGGAGCTCCTCACTGACCCAGTCACGAAAGTAAGCGCAACCATGGTAAGGGAGTTTTATGCTAATGCAATCAGGTGTGATAAGCAGGATGACTCCTATACGAGTTTCGTGAGAGGAGTGACGATAGATTTTAGTCCCATGAGCATTATGAGGATATTAAAGTTGCAAACCATAACCTTTGAAGAAGAGAGCTACCAATCGAGAATGAACAATAGTCCTAATCATGACCAGATTGTGAAGGACATTTGTGTGCCAGGGGCAGATTAGGACAGAGATCCCAATGGAAAACCCAAATTCATAAAGAAAGGAGATCTTCTTCCGGAGGCCAAGTGCTGGTTCAAAATTGTAAGGAAAAGCATTCTCCCTGCTGGAAACAACTCAGAAGTGAACCTTAAGAGAGCAACAATGGTGAAATGTATAATGAAAGGTGGGGAAATTAAGGTTCATGAACTCATATCTCAAGGGATTCGAAAAGCTGCTGAGAAGAGTGATTCTGGAGGAAGGTTAGGCTATCCAAGCACCATATTCCGTTTGTGTGAAAAGGCTGTGGTAGTGTTTGAAGAGGCAGATCCTGAATGGATAAAGGTGGGCATTCCAATTACAGTTCGACGGATACATGCTGTTGCAACTCCTCTACCTCAACGAAGGCAAAGAAAAAGAGCGGCACATCAAGTTACAGAAGGACAAAACCAGGAGGAACAAGACCCAACCACTTTGAACATGCATCAACTACAAGAAGCCATAGATAACCTATCCTGGAAATACTTGGAAAACAAAGGGGCACAGAAAGAGCTTTAATTACAGATGATGAGTCACCAAGAGGAATCATTTTCCAATCGGAGAAGTCAGCAGAATGAGTGGTAGAAACAATTGATGGAGCAACAACTAGAACAAGGGAGGCAGTGGGGAGAAGCTTTCAATTCAATAAGCCAAAAACAAGATCAACAGCAAGAAGCCATCCAAAGGCTAATCCACATCTAAGCACACCAAGGTGCACACATTCATGATATGCATCGAAGACAAAAAGAGCAAGCAGATATATTCGATGAGTACAGAGCTTTTTCGGAAGGAGTGTATATGAGCGAAACAGGATATCACATAAACACTCAAGCTAGGCTCGGATACTTAGTATGAGGAATCACAAAGTATGAGGATGTAAAAGATGAGCTAGCACGAGAGGAAAGAGAAAGGGCTGAAAAGAGCCATGAATCAGTAAAGAAGGCACTAGAAGATTGGAAGAAAGCCAGAATGACAAGAATGCAGGGAAGCACAAGTGGACACAAAGAAGACAAGGAAGCAAAGGGACATGAACAACCTTATGATTAAAAGGTGGTAGAGTTCCTTCTTGTTCTCTACCTTTTCAAGCTTTAAATAAGGAAAATCATGTATGAAATAGAACATGCTTCCATAGTAGTTTAGGATTTTCAATTCTGCATTTAAGTTTTATTGTTGTTAAAGTATATGATTACTAGTCTAGTGTCCCTGGTTTTCAACTTCATCTTGCTTACTTGTATGTGTGTCCCTCTGAGCCAAATGAAAATAAATGATATGAAAAACAAGAGTGGAGTTATTTTGTCAAGTGAATCCTATATGTTTGTGGTAGGAAGATTAGTTAGCTAAGTTCGTTCACCAACAAGGAAAGAAGGCAGCTATCTATCCTAAATCCTATGCTTGAAACACATCCTATGAGACTAACTAAATAATAATACCCCAATAAGAAAAGAAAAAGAGCAATAAAAGTGAGAAGGAAGGGAACACAATAAGAAATAATGCTAGGCACCAAGGGTTTTAAGATGGAGGCATGTGTCTGTGGTGCTCATGTATAGGGGATATACTTGGATGAATAAGCTCTCAAGAGTGCCTTATCACTTGGTAACTTGGGTTAACTAACTCGGGATTATCAGCTGAAAGTCCACTATCAAGAGTAACCCTTGCTACAGAACACTTAGTAACCCAAAGAGGTGCTGGACACCAAGGTCTCAAGAAAGAAAAATAAGAAACCAAGTGCCTGTGGTGTGTATGTATGAGGGAAAGAGACTTGAGGGAGTAAGTCCTTAGGGGTGTCTCAACACCTAGCACCTTGAACCAACTGGTTCGGGAGTGTTGACTGAAAGCTTATCATAAAGAGTCGCCTCCTTACAGAGCACTTAGCCAAAGGAAGAATGCAATAAATCTTGAAGAAAACAAAAGAAGGAAGGGTCAATAACTAGGAAGTCTCAGGGGATGTAAGTAAGCAAGTATTCAAGGGTATGATAAAAGTCTGAAACCTGGTAAAGGAACGAACCTAAGTTGCTATGCATGAAACTCCATAAAACTAAGGATTTGACTTCCACAATAATGATTCATTCCTCTTGCCTTTTCATTCATCATTCATGTTTCAGTACTTGCTTAGGGACAAGCAAGCTTTAAGTTTGGTGTTGTGATGCCAGGGCATCTAGGCCGGTTTCACTGACCTTTTCTTTACTGTTTTAGGGTAGTTTCATGCATTTTCTTAGAAAATAAGTAAGTTTTGGGTAAAAGAACACTTACATCTTGATTTAGACAAATATTGTGAATTTTACATTATTTCATGAGAATTATGCAAGGAATGAATGTTAAATTGGATAATGCATGATTTCATGGCTTGGATTAGAGCTTTGATGCACTTTATTTGTGTAATTTCAGGACAAAGGAAGCAAGGAAGAGCCACGTTAGCATCCATGTTAACCTAGTTAACGTAGGTACTAACGTGGAATAGGGATAAGCTTGCAAGAAAAGTGAACACCAGTAACGCCCTCAATGCCATCATGAGCCATGTTAATTGCCACGTTAACTACATTAACGTGGTAGTTAACATGGAGACAAAAAAGGACTCCAACGTTAGTGGAAATTGTGATCTGATCACCAGTAACGCTCCAAGATGTGGCAATGAACCATGTTAAGAGCCACGTTAACTAAGTTAATGTGGACTCTAATGTGGAAGAGAGGAACAATGCCAACGTTAGTGACACTCACCTTTGTCACTAACGTTGGATCAAGCTTACATTGCCCGCGTTAGTGGTCACGTTAAGACCACTAACGTGAAAGTTAAGGTGGAGTTGAAATTGATGAGCCAACGTTAGTGACACTCACCTTTGTCACTAACGTTGGGATGTCATTCATAACCACGTTAAGATCCACATTAACTTAGTTAACGTGAGCTCTAAAGTGAGGACTAGGGGCACAAGGCAACGTTATTGGGAAAGGTGAGTCCCAATAACGCTTGCGAAGATGAGACATAACTACGTTAATAGCCACGTTAACTTAGTTAACGTCAGCTCTAACGTAGGGGCTAGGGGCACAAGGCAACGTTATTGGGAAAGGTAAGTCCCAATAACGCTTGCGAAGGTTTGTAAGGCAACATTAGTGGTCACGTTAGTACCACTAACGTTGGAGTTAACGTGGGCCATGTGGTGGGAACGTTAGTGAGAAAAGTAATTGCCACTAACGTTCTCGAACCCACAATATCACTCAGCGTTAACGCCACTAACGCCCCAAGCCAAAGTCCATGCTTACATCACTTTCTCTCTGCAAATAAAGTTGAGCCCACTGATGATTCCCAACTGCTTCAACTTAAGATCAAAGGCCCATATCCAAGACTTGCAGAATTAACTAGAAGACCAAGAAGAGTAGTATATATTGGAGTAGTTTTGAACTAGAAGAGAGGTTGACATATTGGAGAAAACTACACTCTGTATATTTTACTTTTCTGCAACATCTAGAGTTAGAATGTATCTTTCTTCTTCTTCATTTCCATTTTCCAGAGCTATGAACAACTAAACCCCTTTCATTGGGTTAGGGAGCTCTATTGTAATTTGATGGATCAATCATAGTTTTTATTATTCTTCTTCTATCTTTTCTCTTGATCTTACTAGAAAGCTTTCGATCTTCATCTAATTGGATTGTTATCTTGGGAAAGAAACTCTCCATAATTGGATCTCCTCTGAGCCTTGGAAAAGGAATGAGGAGATCATGCTAGAAATGATTTCTCATGTTAGACCAAATTGGGGTTTGGATGGGTATAGTGACATATAACCCTACCAACACTTTGATTTAGAAATACATGTGGTATAATCAGTGACCATACCTCATCTTTTCTCATGAGCAATTAAATCAAGGAATTGGGCAATTGTTCAAGTTTCGAGAGATTGGATTGCCAAGGAATTGGGATTCAATCACTTAAGATTGCCAAGGGGATCAATGAATTCATTGATTGAGGAAGAGATGAGAATGAACTTGATCCGGAGAATGCAATACCCCCTGAACCCAATGATTTCCCCATTTCAGATCTTACCCATTCTCTTTACTTTCTGTCATTTACTTTCATGCTAATCACCCTAATTCCCCATTTAAGATTCTGCACTTTATTTTCTGTCATTTACTTTCCCGCCATTTAATTTTCTGCAATTCTATATGCACTTTCTGCTTAGCTCAACTAGAGCTTTCTTCCAATTAAAATTGCTTGACCAATCAATCCCTGTGGGATTCGACCTCACTCTATTGTGAGTTTTTACTTGACGAAAATTCGGTATACTTTCCGAGGAAAATTTGTTGAGAGACAAATTCCCAAGCATAAGTATAAACTTCCAAAGGTGATATTGAAGGTCCAAACACATGGGCGTGCCACTTGAGATCAAAGGCGTGGCACGCCAAGCTCTTATCCTCACTTGGGCATGCCACTTGAAGACCCAGGCGTGGCACGCCAAGCTGCAAAGAAGGCCAAGTAAAGCTGGGCGTACCACTTGATATCGAAGGCGTGGCACGCCAAGCCCTCATCCTCACTTAGGCGTGCCACTTGACGGCCAAGGCATGGCATGTCACCCCTCATTAACCTTCTGGGCGTGCCACTTGGATGTTGGACGTGGCATGCCAACTCTTAGAACGAAGAAGAACTATAGGCGTGGCACGCTAAACTATAGGCGTGGCACGCTAGTACAACATTCCAGAGAAGAAAGAAGGAGGCCAAACAAGTGGACGTGCCACTTTGTATCAAAGGCATGGCACGCCAACTATCAATTATCACTTGGGTGTGCCACTTGAGTCTCAGGCATGGTACGCCAGCATCACCCATCAACAAGAGGAAGACAAGTGCGTGCCACTTAAGTTCTGGGCGTGGCACGCCAATGCAGAAACCAACACATACAAGGGGCGTGGCATGCCAGACCCTGGGCATGCTATGCTAGTACAACTTTCCAGAATGGAGAAGATGAAGACAAAGGCTTGGGTGTGTCACTTGGTCTCGAAGGCGTGGCACGCCAGGCTAACCAAGGCTCAAAAAGACCCTGGGTGTGCCACGTAGCCTCAAAGGCATGGCATGCCAGGCTAGCCAAGGCTCAAGAAGACCCTGGGTGTGATACTTGGGATCAAAGGCGTGGCACGCCAAGGACATCAACACAAAGGGGCATGCCACTTGACTGCTGGGCGTGGCGCACCAAGCCTGAATTGAAGTTGGGCGTGGCACGCCACTGAAGCGCTGGTCACACGCCAGCCACTGGAGGTCACGTTTATTGAATTTTCTTTTTCCCTCCGTTTGTAATTTTCTTTTCTTTTTGTATTTCTTACTTCTAGTAATAGGAGTAGTATAAATAACCCTTGGAAGTACTGAGAAGGGGGTGGTGAGAGTTATTATTGGGGTAGCTTTTGTTGAAAGCATAGTTAGATCTACTTTTCATCTTCTTCCATCTCTTGTACTTTTCTTTAAGCTATGAGTAGCTAACCTCCCTCTCATTGAGAGAGGGAGCTCTATTGTACTTGATGGATTAATGATAGTGAATTTCTTCTTCTCTTCATCTTCTCTTTGATTTGCTAGAAGGAATTTCGTTTTAATGCTAATGTTCAATCATCTTGGGAAAGAGGTTGATTGCAAAATGGGTTTCATGGGAACCTTGGAAAAGGAAACATGAAACCATGCTTGAAATTCCTTCTCACACTTGAGTAGAATTTGGGTTTTGGTGATTGGATATGGTGACATATAATCCACCCTCTACCTGGACCTATGATGATGTGTGGTATAATTAGGGACCAAGCATATCTCTCTTCATGAGCAATTAGACTAAGGAATTAGCTGATTATCAAGATTTGAGAGATTGAGTCACCAAGGGATTGGGGCTCAATCAATCATGATTGCCAAGAGGTCAATGAGTTGCATGATTGAAGATGAGATAAGCTAGATTTAACCCAAAGAGAACAATATCTCCCAATCTCAATGAATCCCCCTATTTTTTATCTTCCACATTCTTTACAGCTTTGTTTACAATTCTGTTAATCCCCATTCCCAATTACAATTCAGTCATTTATGTTTTTACACTTTACATTCTTGCCATTTTCTTTTGTGCACTTTAATTCGTCTCTTTACCTTTGAGCCATTTACTTTCCTGCTCATTTACAATTCTGCAATCATACTCTATATTGCTTAGCTTGACTAATTCACCAATTGATTAACATTGCTCAATTCTACCAATCTCTGTGGATATGATCCCACTCCTCTGTGGGTTATTACTTGACGATAATTTTAGTGCGCTTGCCAAGAGAACGGATTCATAATAAGAAATTTTGTGGGGTGTGAATTCCGGTCATCAATACCAACAACTTAAGAACATTAAATATTATTTTCTCAAGTCTTCTCAAGATTTTGAAGTGACTTAGACTACCTCCTCATCAATTTAAGAATCTTAGATATTATTGCCTCAATCTTTCTTAGGCTAAGAAGTCACTCAGATTGGATATCTTATGAACCTAAGAAACTTAGATATTCTCTGACCTTTTTAAACAAGACTCTTATTAGACCATAGCTAAACTTAAGGACTTTAGATTTTCCTTTTCTTAAACCTTTTGAAGGCTAGAAATCACTAACAGATCAGGTTATCATGAAAAATTGTTGAGTTTAAGAACCACAGTGATAACTAAGATGATAAAAAATCCACGAACTTTACAACGTAGTTGCAAACCCTTTTCCTGTGATATAAGACTGTTCAAGAATGTTATAGATGAACACAAACTAGTTTAGATTTATGAGAATGCAATTTGATCTAAGATGTGAACATACAAATCGTCTAAATTACAATTTGAAAAAAAATTCTGCGTAAAAGAATGAAGAAGAAATACATTTAGTTTGTCAAAATGATGGTGAATGTCAAAATACTTTTTGTATGTGTCGACCCCTTTTCCACTTATTGGTAGCTTGATAAACCCCAATTTTGTGGTTTATATTGTATTGAATTCAAGGGATTTTATCAACTTTTCTCACATTTATTCAATGAAATAGCATGGTTTTGTGAATTTCTCCTAATTTGTGCTTAAAACTAAAAACATGCTTTTTAGGCCTTTAATTCGCTAATTTTAATTCACTTTATTTCCATTCGATGCCTTGATATGTTTGTAAAGTGATTTCGGGATTAGAAGGCAAAAAGATTGGGTTGAAGAAATGAAGAAAAAGCATGCAAAAATGGAGAATTCATAAAGAAATGAGGATCTGCTGAAATCAAGGCCATGCACATGCATCACCCACGCGTACGCGTGAGAAGGAGATTCGCCAGCAACGCACACACGCCACCAGCGCGTACGCGTGAAGAGGAATTTGCAATGCGACGCATATACGTGACCCATGCGTCTGCGTGACAAGCGACATGTGACCTCATTAAAGGCAATACGTTGGGGGCAATTGCTGAGCTCAAGGAGGCCCAAATCCAATTCATTTTTGATGCTTTTGAGCCCAAGGACTGCAAGGGAATAGGGGGGACTAGTCATATAGTTTTTATCATGTTTTAAGTTAGGATTCTAGAAAGAGAAGCTATCTCTTCTCTCTAGAATTTATGGTAGTTTAGGTTAAATATATAGTTTGTAGACAAGAATGGTGATCTCAAGTTCCATGCCTTAGCCAAGAGTTGTTTTACTTTCGTTCATTAATTAATTGTCATTTACTTTCTTGCTTTTATATTTTCTTGCCAATTACAAACCAAACCCCCTTGTTCCTTCATAGCCAATAATTGATCACTTCATTGCAATTCCTTGTGAGACGACCCGAGGTTTAAATACTTCGGTTACGTTTTATTAGGGTTTGTAATTGTGACAACCAACTTTAAAACATTGATTGAGTGTTATTTCTTGGTTGGGAACTATACTAGCAACGAAATTATTTTGTGTGAAATTCCTAACCGATGAAAATACTCTATTTATTTTCCTTTTCTTTATTAGTTAATTGTCATTTACTTTTTTGTTATTTACTTTTCTTGTCAATTACCAATTCAAATCCCCCCTTGACCCTTCATAGCTAATAACTGATCACTTCATTGCAATTTCTTATGAGACGACCCGAGGTTTAAATACTTTGGTTACTTTTTATTGGGGTTTGTACTTGTGACAACCATATTAAAACTTTGATTGAGTGTTATTTGTTGGTTGGGAACTATACTATCAGCGGATTTATTTGTGTGAAATTTCTAACCGATGATAATACTCTTTCAAAGCTTCAGAGTATACTTTTTGCAAATGAGAGAGGAAGTTTCTCCAAACAGTTTGTTTTGTTGAGCACTCTGAAATTTAAGCGTTGGAACCAAAATATATAGTTTTATTAATGACTTTCTGGGGTAACTAGTGGCGCACCATCAAAAGTTTTGCAATTAGGAATGAGAAAATTGTATTTTTAAAGTGTGCTACAATGCGTTCGAGGTAGCATGACTACTTCTGAGGTTGTCTTGGTTACTCAATTTGGCTTTTGATATGTTCTTTGATATTTAGACTTCCTCAAATTTAGAAGACACCTAGATTACTTATATTACTTAAGGAAAATTTCTTTAGTACATTTGATACTTGAGCAAATGTTCGATAGCACTTTAATGGAATTATTATATTATATGTGGAGTTATTAATCATGAAACTACATTATGAGATATTGTGGAGGTAACACTCTCCCTTTTTTTGATGATGATAGAACACGTATAACTTTAAAAATTTCATTAATTCTCATATGTACTGTTCCGAGGGTTACCTGAAACGTGTAGCTCGGTCGTCTGGAGAGGCCCGAGGTGGGGGTTCAGGGACCCGAGCTTGATATGCAGAGTGGTTGGTGGTTGTACCTGCAATGACACTCTGATGCTTAAGTTAGCATGGGTCCAAGCAGATATGTGTAGAACGTGGAATGAATGTCATACCTGGGTGCTCCAGTGTATTTATAGTAGTTGGTCGTGATCTTCCCTGGATAAGATATTCTTATCTTATCTTATCTTTGGGAGTTTTATCTCTATCTTTGTGGAACCGCCTTTTCTAGGCCTTTTCGGCCTTTAGGTTTTGGGCTGCGTTCCCTTTGATGGGCCTTCCTTGCTTTATTGTCCGAGGTCCGACCTTTAGGCGTGAGCCTTAGGAAGAGGTCGGACCTCTTATAAATTTGCCGAGTTGGAGGAGCCCGGTCAGGGTATGAACAGTGCCCCTGCCCGAGTTCGTCCTTTTTGGGAGGTCGAGCTCGGGCATAGTAGTTTTTCAAAATTCAAAAAATGGCCGTTCCTGCATTTATTGCATTTTACCGTTTTTCCTCGATTTCCGTTCGGGCTCTGTGAAGGTTTTATTTATTTGCCCCTTTTCCTCTTTTTCTGCGTTTTTGTTTTTCTTTATCCTTTTCGAGCACTGCTTCTTCTTTCTTTTTGCTCTGCTTCCCCGAATCTCTCCGTGTGTTTTTCTGGGGTTTCCTCTGTGCCGTCGCTTCGTTCTCCTTGCTTCGGAGCTCGTCGTCTTCGTTTCTTTCTTCCAGGTTTGTTCCCATGTTTCTCTTTTCTTGTGCACGTATGCTTCTGTTCTTTGTGTGGCTCTTGTTTGTTTCTTTTTCTTTATGCCCGGGTTGCCCCGAAAAGAGGCGCCGCCATTGCTTTGTTTGTTTGTATATGGGGGGGGGCTCTTTTTGTTCTCTGGTATTTTTTGTTCCGGGTTGCCGCATTTTCTTCGTGGGGTTTTTGTTTCTTGTTTTGCTGAATGGGTTTTTCGCTGTCTTCTTTATGTGATTTTTGCTTGCTGTTGTATTCTTCTTTGTAGGTAAGAATTTTATGTCTCGAAAGGTTCTTCAAGCGATGTCGACTAAGATTCCATGTGGTCTTGGTTGGGTAGATCCTCTTCCTCTAAGAGTCCCTTCTGTGGTAGATTCTGAGTATTTAGCTAGGTTCCGTAGGCACTGTAGCATATGTGAAAATAGAGAGTCTGAGAGGGATTATGAACTAGTAGCCCCGGATTCCGAGGAGAGAGTGTGCTTCCCGCCTTTAGATAGTTCCGAGAAGCTCTTCTTTTATGCTTATGATTGTTTTTTCTCTAAGCTGAGTGTCCGACTTCCCTTTACCGATCTGGAGTCTGAGGTGTTATGGTCTTGTAATCTTGCCCCTACGCAGCTCCATCCAAATTCTTGGGCGTTTTTAAAGCTGTCTCAACTTTTGTGTCAGTTTTTGGGCGTCGCTCCCTCTATTTCTCTTTTTTCCTATTTGTTTGTGTTGACGAAGCCGGGGTCGGGTGGAGGGAAGGTATCTTGGGTTTCTTTTAGGGCTGACCAGGGAAGGAAGTTTTGTACCCTGTATGATGAGTCCTTTCATGATTTTAAGAACTTTTATTTCAAGGTCCGGGCTACTGGAGACGTCCGACCTTTCTTTCTAGATGAGAGTGGGGAGCCTTCTTTTCCTCTTTGTTGGCAGGAGAATGTAGTGTCTACTAAGTATACCCTTGAGAGTCTAGATGAGGTGGAGCAGGCTTTTGTGGGTGTGGTAAGCAGTTTATGGGGTCGGGCGCCTCACTTGGACACGAAGAAAATGTTGGGGGATCCAAGCCTTCTCCGTTCCGAGTTAGGTAGTTCCCGACCTCTCCGAGATTCATCTTTTTTAGTATTTTGGCTTTGCTTGTTTTGGTGGAATTTCTGTTGTGGTAATCCTTTTCTTTTATTTCTGCAGAGATGTCTTCTCAGGCGGATTCCATGAAGTACCTTCGTCGGACGAAGAAGTCTGTGGCTGCTCGAAATATCGAGGCTGGGGAGGCTTCTGCCCGATCTTCTCCGAAGAAGACTACTGTGGGTGTCACTACTCGGTCGAAGACTATTCCGACTCCCCAGTTCCGAGCTATAAATCAAGATCCTCCGACCTCTGGACCCGGTCACTCTTCCCCGCCTTCGTCCTCGGGTCCTCCTCCCAAGAAACAGAAGACCTCTCAAGAGCTTGCGGGTTTTAATGACAAGGATTTTGATGCTCTTGGTTGGATTGAACAGCATATTCTCCCTCAGACCTTTATTTCTGCTGATGATGTGTCTATGGAGCACCATTTTCAGTATATGGCGCGGAGTTGTGTCCGGATGGCTAGTCTTCATGCCGCTATTGCCCGGGAGTTCAAGAAATCCCCCATTGGTGCGACCAGCTCCCGACTTGAGAAGGCTCAGTCTGAATTCGAGAGGATTAGTGAACTGAAGGCTGCTAGGATTACTGAGCTGGAGGCATCTTTGGAGAAAGAGAAAGCTAAGGCTACTGCGGCTGTGGCGGCAGCGAATGCATCTGAGGAGATGGTGAAGGCGGCTACAGAGAATTATACTCGGACATATGCTGAGCTTGTGGAGACAAAGGAGAGATTGCAATCCGCTCAGGATGATTTTTACGAGCTAGAAGGTCATGTGGCTAAGGGTATGGATGCTATGTTTGAAAATTTGAAGGCCCAGGTCCGGGTTCTTGCTCCTGACCTGGATCTGAGCTTATTCAGTACGGATAACGTTGTTGTGGAGGGAAAGATTGTTCCTGCTCCCAATGAGGATGAGGTTCCGGTGTCCGACCCCAAAGTTCCGGTTGCGAACCCGACTTCACCTTTGGCCGGGGATGGATCGGGTGTGGAGGTTTTAAACCGAGATGACGGTGCCGTCGATGCTGTCCCAATTTCTATGTTTCCTCCGCAGCCTTCTGTTGATGTGGAGTCCGGAAAGGATCTTGATTCTTCGTAATCCTTTTATCTTTGGTTTTTTGCCCGGCCTGTGGGCTCCTTTGTTTTTGGATGGTTTCTGTGAATGCTTTGGACACCTTTTTGCTATTAGCTACTTGTAGTAACTTTTTAGCTTATTATGCGGTGTTTTGTTCGCGTTTTGACTTTTTGTTCCGCTTTTATGCTTTTTAGTTGTTTTTGGATAACAACCTTTTAGCTAGCGCTCTGAAACTTTTGTTTTTTCCTTTCCTTTGATTTCGTTTTTTCGCTCGTACTTTTTAGTTGTATAGCAACTTTTTAGTAAGCGTTTTCGAAATCTTTGTTTTCGCCGTTTTAAGGCTTTTTTCTCGGATCCAGGCTTTTTCTCGGACCTCGGGTGGGGCGGTTGAGTACTTCCCTTTGTTGGGCCCGACCTTGTCGTTGGTCGGCCCTTTAAGTTATTTTTGTAATCTCTTTTTATTTGGCTTTTTGAGCCTTTTCAGAGTTGCTTTTATAACTTCTCACATTAATTTGAACCTCGTCGCTTTATCTTGCCGACCTTGTGTGGTCTCTTGGCAATGATTTTTTGCGTTTTGCCGAGCATAAATTAATGCGCCTTGGCGGGGTACTTTCCAGGATTTGTTTCATCATGAGGAAGAGAAAGGAGAAAGAAAAGAGAAAAATTCTATTAGTATTAAAAAAGAAAGAATATTTACAGAATGTTTACCCTTGGCTAGGTCGGGTGCCTTTCTCGACCGGGTGTCTCATTAAAAAACCTTTGCAGGAAAAAGAGTACACCTCGGGTTATATTTTTCTAGCTGTAGTATCGTCTTAGATGACAGGCGTGCCAGGCCCTGGGCAGCTCATCGCCTTCTAGGTCGGATACTCTGTAATAGCCTGTTCCTAAGACTTCTGTTACTTTGTAGGGTCCTTTCCAATTTGCAGCTAGCTTTCCTTCTCCCGACTTTTGTGTTCCGATGTCATTTCGGATTAGAATTAGGTCGTGAATGGAGAAGCTTCGCTTTATTACTTTCTGATTGTATCTGAGGGCCGTTCGACATTTTAAGGCTTCCTCTCGGATCCGGGCTCTTTCTCGGACCTCGGGGAGGAGGTCGAGTTCTTCCTTTTGTGCCTGCGGGTTACCTTCTTCGTTGTAGAAGATGACTCTGGGTGACCCTTCATCTATTTCGATAGGAATCATTGCCTCCATCCCGTAAGCTAGTCGGAATGGCGATTCTCCCGTCGTAGAGTGTGGAGTTGTCCGATATGCCCATAGTACCTGGGGGAGCTCCTCGGCCCATGCCCCTTTGGCCTCTTGGAGTCTTCGTTTTAGCCCGGCCAAGATGACTTTATTTGCGGCCTCTGCTTGTCCATTGGCTTGTGGGTGCTCGACTGAGGTGAATTGCTGTTTGATTTTTAGTTCGGCCACCAAGTTCTGAAAACTTGTGTCCGTGAACTGTGTTCCATTGTCTGTTGTGATGGCGTAGGGGACTCCGAATCTTGTGACAATGTTTCTGTATAGGATTTTGCGGCTTTTCTGAGCCGTGATGGTGGCTAAGGGTTCAGCTTCGATCCACTTTGTGAAGTAGTCGACCCCTACTATGAGGTATTTGACTTGCCCCGGTCCTTGGGGGAACGGGCCGAGTAGGTCAAGTCCCCATTTTGCGAAGGGCCATGGTGCGGTGATGCTGATAAGGTCTTCGGGTGGTGCCTTGTGGAAATTGGTGTGTTTTTGGCAGGGGGGCATATTTTCACAAATTCCGTTGCGTCTTTCTGCAAGGTTGGCCAGTAGAACCCGGCTCGGACTACTTTTTTGGATAATGCCCGAGCTCCGAGATGGTTCCCACACATGCCTCCGTGGATTTCTTCGAGGACGTTCTTCGTTTCTGAGGTCGGGACGCACCTAAGGAGGGGGTTTGAGAAACCTCTTCTGTATAATACGTCGTGAATTAGTGTATAATTCTGGGCGTCTTTTGTGAGTCTTTTAGCTCCCTTTCTTTCGGCGGGGAGAGTTCCCGACTTCAGGTAGTTGAGTATGGGGGTCATCCATCCTTGTTGTTGGTTGGATATATTTAGCGTTTCTTCCTCTCTTAGCACGGAGGGGGATTGTAAGGTTTCCTGGAGGAGACTTCTGTTGCTGCCTCCGGGCTTGGTGCTGGCGAGCTTTGAGAGGGCGTCCGCCCGGGCGTTTTGTTCCCGAGGTATGTGCTGAATCTGTATCTCTGAAAAGTGGCGTAGTTGTGCCTGTGTTTGGTCCAGGTATTTTTTCATGGTGGGGTCTTTGGCCTGGTAGCTTCCATTTACTTGTGATGTGACGACCTGGGAGTCGCTGAAGATTGTGATTTTCTGGGCTCCGACCTCTTCGGCTAGCTTTAGACCTGCTAGTAGGGCCTCGTATTCGGCTTGGTTGTTCGAAGCCTGGAACTCGAATTTTAGGGATAGTTCTATCCGCGTTCCTTGGTCGCTTTCGAGTATAACCCCGGCTCCGCTTCCAGTTTTGTTTGAGGACCCGTCGACATACAGGTTCCATGAGAGTGGGGTTCCAGGGGTCTCAGTGTATTCTGCGATGAAGTCGGCTAGATACTGAGATTTTATGGCAGTCCGGGTTTCATAGTGGAGGTCGAACTCGGACAGTTCCACCGCCCATTGCAGTATTCGTCCTGCCAGGTCTGTTTTTTAGAGGATGTGTCTCATGGGTTGGTTTGTCCGGACTTTGATGGTGTGGGCTTGAAAGTAGGGACGGAGCCTCCGAGCTGTGAACACTAGGGCGTAGGCGAATTTTTCTATCTTCTGATAATTTAATTCGGCCCCTTGTAGTGCCTTGCTTACAAAGTATATGCGGTGTTGTCCTTGGTCATTTTCTCGTATTAATGCTGAAGCGACTGCTCGATGTCCAACCGAGAGGTATAGTACGAGTTCTTCTCCCTTTAAAGGTCGGGTTAGGATTGGTGGCTGCCCGAGGAATTCCTTGAATTCTTGAAAGGCTTTTTCGCACTCCGGGGTCCATGAGAAGGGTTTCCCTTTCTTTAGGAGTGAGTAGAGAGGTAGTGATTTTATTGCTGATCCTGCCAAGAATCTTGATAGGGCGGCTAGCCTTCCATTCAGTTGTTGTACTTCTTTGACACTCGTCGGGCTCTTCATATTGAGTATCGCTTGGCATTTGTCCGGGTTCGCTTCGATGCCCCTTTGGGTCAGCATGAAGCCTAAGAACTTTCCGGCATCTGCGGCGAAGGTGCACTTTGTCGGGTTAAGTCTCATGTTGTGTTTTCTGAGGGTGCCGAAGACACTGGTGAGGTCGGTCAACAAGTTTCTGTCTTCTTGTGTCTTTACCAGCATGTCGTCGACGTACACCTCCAACTGTAGTCCGATGTGCCCTGAGAACACTTTGTTCATTAGCCTCTGGTAGGTTGCCCCTGCGTTTTTCAGCCCGAAGGGCATTACTACGTAGCAGTAGTTTGCCCTTGGGGTTATGAACGAGGTCTTTTCTTAGTCGGGTCCGTACATCGGGATTTGATTGTATCCCGAGTATGCGTCCATGAAGGAGAGATATCTATAGCCTGAGGCTGCGTCTACTAAGGCGTCGATGTTTGGTAGTGGATATGGGTCTTTGGGGCAGGCTTTGTTGAGATCCGTGTAATCGACGCACATCCTCCATTTTCCATTGGGCTTTTTCACCAGGACCACGTTTGCGAGCCATAGGGGGTATTTTACTTCCCTAATGAACCCTGCATCTAGTAGTGCTTGTACTTGTTCTTCTATTGCTTGCATGCGCTCGGGTCCGAGCTTTCGGCGTCTTTGTTGGACAGGTCGGGATCCCGGGTAAACTGATAGCTCATGGCACATCAGGTCGGGGTTTATGCCTGGCATGTCGGAGGCTTTCCAGGCGAAGAGGTCGGAATTCTCTTTTAAGAGGGTTATGAGTTTCTCTTTTAGGCCTGCTTCGAGGTTTGCTCCTATGTTTGTTATTTTTTCAGGTGTGTTCCCGATCTGGACTCTTTCGGTTTCTCCCTCTGGTTGTGGCCGAAGATCTTCTCGGGATTGAACTCGTTCGAGTTCTATTGTGTCGACCTCTTTCCCTTTTAGGCTCAGGCTTTCGTTGTAACATCGCCGCGCTAGTTTTTGGTCGCCTTTTAGGGTAGCGATTCCTTTTGCGGTAGGGAACTTCATACAGAGGTGTGGGGTCGAGACTATAGCTGCCAGTCTGTTTAGGGTTGGTCGCCCAATGAGGGCATTGTATGCTGAAGTGACGTCCACTATAATGTAGTCGATGCTTAATGTTTTAGATTGCTCACCTCTTCCAAAGGTAGTGTGTAGCGAGATGTATCCTAAGGGATGGATCGGGGTATCCCCTAGCCCAAATAGGTCGGTGGGATAGGCCTTTAGTTCTTTTTCCTCAAGTCCGAGCTTGTCGAAGGCCGTTTTGAACAGGATATCTGCTGAGCTTCCCTGGTCAATCAGGGTTCGATGTAAGTTGGCGTTTGCTAGGATAATGGTGATTACCATTGGATCGTCGTGCCTGGGTATTATCCCTTGAGCATCTTCTCGGGTAAATGAGATGGTAGGTAATTCGGGTAGGGGACTGTCTTCTCGGACGTGATAGACTTCTTTGAGGTGTCTTTTTCGTGAGGATCTGGATGTTCCTCCGCCTGCAAAACCTCCATTTATCATGTGAACGTGTCTTTCAGGGGTTCGCGGGGTTTGTTCGGCCCGATCTTCTTTATCTCCCCGCCTTCTCTTCCTGGTCTCTTCTCCTTTCTCTGCTATGTATCTGTCGAGTTTTCCTTCTCTGGCTAGCTTTTCTATAACATTTTTTAGGTCGTAGCAGTCGTTAGTAGAATGACCGTAGAGCTTGTGATATTCACAGTATTTGGACCGATCTCTCCCCGCCCTCTTGTGTTTTAGCGGTCGGGGCGGTGGGATCTTTTCGGTATGGCATACTTCTCTGTAGATGTCTACCAGGGAGACTCGGAGGGGGGTGTAGTTGTGGTACTTCCGTGGCTTGTCCGAGTTGGGTTCTTCTTTCTTCTTCTGTTCCCGATCTCGATCTCGGAGTGGGTAGGTTGATTCCTTCCTAGAAGAGTCTCTTAGCTGGGAGGTTTCCTCCATGTTG
The DNA here is from genome assembly GCF_003086295.3 of Arachis hypogaea. NCBI lineage: Eukaryota > Viridiplantae > Streptophyta > Magnoliopsida > Fabales > Fabaceae > Arachis > Arachis hypogaea. The sequence goes on from NC_092045.1 coordinate 67,721,568, forward strand.
ATATATTTTTCTGCCCGCTCCTGCACCTCGTATAGGGAGGTCGGGTATCGTTTGGATAGGGATTGGCTAAACGGTCCCTCTTTTAGGCCGTTTGCTAGTCCCATGATGGCTGCTTCAGTGGGCAAGTGTTGTATGTCCAGGCAGGCTTTGTTGAATCGCTCCATGTATTCTCGGAGAGTTTCTTGGTTACCTTGTTTGATCCCGAGTAGACTGGGGGCATGTTTTGTCTTGTCCTTTTGAATAGAGAACCTTGTTAGGAATTTTTTGGTTAGGTCTTCGAAGCTGGTGATTGATCTTGGTGGCAGGTTGTCGAACCACTTCATGGCCGACTTGGTGAGAGTGGTGGGGAAGGCTTTGCACCGAATCGCGTCGGAGGCGTCGACTAGGTACATTCTGCTTCTGAAGTTGCTGAGGTGGTGACTTGGATCGGTGGTGCCGTCGTAGAGATCCATATCGGGTGGTTTGAAGTTTCGCGGTACCTTCTCCTTCATGATCTCTTGCGTGAAGGGATCATGGTTGCCTTCGGGGGTGGTGCCGCGTTCTGTCCGGTCTTTCAGGTTGGCCTCTATTTTCCGCAGTTTTTCTTCTAATTCTCTGCGCTTTCGAGTCTCCCTTCTCAGATCTTGTTCAGTTTCTTTCTGCTTCTTTATGTCCTCTTCGAGTTGTTTCAGTCGGTTTTGTTGTGCCCGGACTGCTTCTAGAATTTCCGAGCTCTTCTCTTTTTCGGAATTTTGTGGATCTTTGTTTGGGAGTGATGTCTTTGGGCGATTCTGTTTGTTTCCTCCTGGAGTGCGTGGTGATAGAGGGCTGTCCGGTCGTTCTCCGGTGTCAATTTCGTCCTCTTGTTCAGATGTAGCGCGGTCATTGTTGTGAGGGTCGTCCGCCATGGTAGAGGGATGACTTCCAGGTCCCCGGCAACGGCGCCAATGTTCCGAGGGTTACCTGAAACGTGTAGCTCGGTCGTCTGGAGAGGCCCGAGGTGGGGGTTCAGGGACCCGAGCTTGATATGCAGAGTGGTTGGTGGTTGTACCTGCAATGACACTCCGATGCTTAAGTTAGCATGGGTCCAAGCAGATATGTGTAGAACGTGGAATGAATGTCATACCTGGGTGCTCCAGTGTATTTATAGTAGTTGGTCGTGATCTTCCCTGGATAAGATATTCTTATCTTATCTTATCTTTGGGAGTTTTATCTCTATCTTTGTGGAACCGCCTTTTCTAGGCCTTTTCGGCCTTTAGGTTTTGGGCTGCGTTCCCTTTGATGGGCCTTCCTTGCTTTATTGTCCGAGGTCCGACCTTTAGGCGTGAGCCTTAGGAAGAGGTCGGACCTCTTATGAATTTGCCGAGTTGGAGGAGCCCGGTCAGGGTATGAACATGTACCTATGGCAAAAAACTACAACAAGAACAACCATACAACTCATATCTCATATATCAGATCATAAGATATACATGATAAACCATGATATGCAAGTAGAGCAATTCAAGACAAAGACATGGTCAAATTTTTTTCTATTCACATGTCTTCCCCTGATTTCTAAAACCCATCTGAGGTGGACTTGTTAGACTTGGAGTTCATGGTGTTTGAGAGGATGAAGGTTTTTATTTGATCTTTCCATGGCCCATCTCCCAATTCTCTAGACTTTTGCTTTACTGCCTGATGAATGGATTTTTGACAGTTTAGAATTTCACAAATAAGCTCTCGTTGAAAGTATAGTTTCTAAACCAACAATAATCCTTTCATACAAAAATTTGGTTGTCACAAGTAACAAACCCCTTAAAAATAAACCGAAGTATTCAAACCTTGGGTCGTCTCTCAAGGAATTACAGGGAAGTGTACTTATAATAATTGGTTATGAGATTGTATATTTTTGTGGTTTTTGAGATAAGAAACAAGTGATGTAAATTGTAAGAATTAAACTAATAGCTAATAAACCTCTTGGAAAGGTATGAGAACTAGAAGTCCTATCCTCATTATCCTCATCAATTGTGATGACAAATGTCCATTGCTCCCACTTAGTCAACCTCTAACTATGGAGGAAAGTCAAGTGGATAAATCCATTTGATTCCTCAAGTCCTAGTCAACGCCTAAGAAAAGACTAGCTTTAGTGGAATTCAAATCAACTAGCAACTTCTAATTATCAATCAACAAAAGCATTAGATAACTCAAGAGTCACTAATTACTCAACCTAAGCTAAGAGGAGAAAAATCTACTCTAACATGCTTCCAAGCTTTTTATCAAACACTTGGATGGCGTAAAATAAAAGCATAGAAAAGTAATAAGATTGTATTAAATCTAAACAACCAATTGCAAATATAAATGAGGACAAATGAAGGAAGAAGCAATAAATATAAAATACCTCAAATTGCATTAATATGGAAATTTAATCTAACATGAAACATTAATAAACAAAAATGTCAACATAATGTAATCGACAATGAAAATAAATAAACTAGAATGCTAGAACAAATAAAAGTAGAAGAGAAACTAAATTAAAGGAACATTAAACTTGGATTTGAGAAGAAATAAACCTAAAACTAAGAGAAACACTAAAACCTAGAGGGAGGAGAGAGCCTCTCACTCTAGAAATTACATCTAAAACCTAAAATTATATGAATCAGAAGTGATTGAATGATTCCTCCACTCTGCAGCCTCTAAAATGTGTTTTCGGGCTTGAAATTGGGTCTAAATTAGCCCAGAAATTGCCCCCAGTATTTTCCGATACGTCCAGCACGTGGCTCTGTCACGCGTACGCATCGTCCACGCGTACACGTCGCTTGTCTGCCGCATTATCCACCTGTACGCGTCACCTAACAGCAAGGCAACTATGGCAAATTACATATCATTTCGAAGCCCCGGATGTTAGCTTTCCAATGCAACTAGAACCGCCTCATTCGGACCTCTTTAGCTCAAGTTATGATCGATTTATTACAAATAGGTCAGGCTTGACAACTTTGCAATTCCTTCAATTTCTTGTATTCCTTTCTCTTTTGCATGCTTCCTTTCCATCGTCTAAGCCATTCCTGCCCTTTAAACCTTGAAAACACTCAGTAAACATATCATGGCATCGAATGGTAATAAGAGAGGATTAAAAATAACAAATTTTAAGCCAAAGAAGAGTGTTTTCAATCATAGCATATAATTAGGAAGGAAAATGTAAAACATGCGATTTCTATGAATAAGTGTGAGAATAATAGGTAAAATCTACTGAATTAAGCATAAGATAAACTGTAAAATAGCGTTTTATCAATCTCCCCACACTTAAACATTAGCATGCCCTCATGCTAAGCTTAAGAGAAGCTATAAAGAATGAAGGCAAAATTGTAGAATGTATCAAGTGCAACCTATCTATATGAATGCAACTATATGCTAAAATGTTTCTGCCTACATGGTTAAAAGTAAACAAACTCTACAAGACAAACATAAATAAAGTCCACTAATTCAAATCACGCAACAAGATACAAGTAAACTTGCAAGAAGAAAGCTCATGAAAGCGGGGAACATAGAGTCGAGCATCAAACCATCATTGGAAGTGTATACACTCTAATCACTCTAGTGTTTGAGGGTCGAGTCTCTCAGTTCTCTACTAATCTTGCTCTCTAAGGCTTGCTTTTCTTCTACCAATCAACACAATTTAATGCACCAATATACATATCAAGAGGTCTTTTCAAGGGTTGTAATGGGGCTAGGACCAAGGAAGGAATGTATTTGGTTAAGTGGACTAAAATCCAAATCCTTGATCAACCTAAACTTCTCACCTAACCTAAGACATTCCAAGACGTTACAATGCAAAACCTAGCCATCCATTAACTATTTTTCCACAAATTCATGCACCTTGATATCTTATAGGTACAAGTCATATGCATTAGTTCACTTATGCATTGGGTCATTTTGTCCCACTTTTATTTATTTGCTCTTTTTTTATTTCTCATTATTCTAATTTTTTCTTTTAGTGTTTTTTTTTTCTTTTCAATGAGTTAATGCATATGATTTATGTTGCATGAACAAGTGCTCAAATTGTTTTCACATTTTCATATAAGCATATAAAGTACCCAATCTCCTAAACATGTATTCCCCCAATTCAATTTCCCATACTTAATTCATTTGCACCTCACTAGTCTAAGCTAATCAAGGATTCAGATTAGGGACAATTATTGTTTTACGCCTAGATTTACTGATGTTCTATAATAAAGAACAAAAGGGGTAATATAGGCTCAATATGGGGTTGCAAGGGTAATGATATGGTAAGACCATATGGATATGTGAGCTACAGTGAAAAAGGCCTCAATCATATAAGTGTATGCATATATTAAACCATGAAAATATAGAATCAAGCAAGATATATATCACAATTTTTAGAGAGAACAACACACACCAAAATAAAACATTAGTTGATAAAAGGCAACTAATCAAGTAGGCTCAAAATCTCACTGGTTTTGTGTGTTCGAACTCTAAAACCATGTTCCAAATTAAAAATCTTCAAACAAGTTTAACAAAAATTTTGATTTAAATTAGTGAAATGATATAAAATAGTGTCTTGAAAAAGAAAATATCACTTCAACCAAGTAGCAGTAAAATATGCACAAAGTCTAACAAATATACAATCAGACATGCAGATGCAACCACTAACTACAAAGAAGAATAAAAATTGGTGTTGAAAAGAAAGTAACTAACCCACGAAAGTCAGTATTGACCTCCCCACACTTAAAGATTGTACCGTCCTCGGTGCATGCAAAGATGGGCAAGTGGACGGGTTGCTACAACTGATGCACTTTCTCTAAAGAGTATACGGTGAGACTTGTTTGCTCCATTTAGAAGTATTCCGGTTCTCTTCTTGGTGGCCATTCTGAAAGAAGAGGAAAAGGAAGAAGAATAACCCACAAACAAAGACATGAAAATAAAATATGGGTGGTTTAATGCCAAATAATAATGAGGTTCTCAACTACATGGTAGCTACAACATGCAAATGAGAAAGCAATAGAAATAAAGGGCATATTAATAGTGCAAGAATTACAACAATGAGGGAGGGAGAGTGGGTCATGAGAGACAATATAAGTATATATCAATGCACAAGGAATACAAATGTCATAAAAGATTAGCATTGGCATCTAAATAATATCACCCAACAATGTAAAACAAGTCACTAAGCACCAAACTAATGCAAGAAATATTCAGTCAGAGGAGTAAGAAAATTCAACACTAATGGAGAAATAACAAACTTAAAAAAGAAAATAAAAACATGCACAAAGTTAAAATGCAATGAATGGTAGTATGTAAATGCAATGAGGAAAAGAAAATGGAAGAGAATGAGGATGAGAAGTTAAAGGAGAAGGAAGTGAGAAAGGAGAGAAGAAAGAAGAAGAGAGGAGTCTACGACGCGACGCGGAAGCATCGCCCACGCGTGCGCATGGGTATGCAGAAGAAGAGGTGATGCGTAAGTGTCGGTCACGCGTATGCGTGACAAGTCATCTTGCTAGACGCACAACTCCAGCCTCATGCCCACGCAACTCTCAAGACGAAACACTGTTTTACGCCAATGTTCCATCCATGCGTACACGTCGCTGACGCTTACGCCTGGAGTAGCCAAATTTAAGGTGACACGCACGCGTCGCCCACGCGTACGCGTCGGCTGACTTGTGTGCCAGGCACCCTTCATGCACAGTTTCAGCCCAACTCTCTATAACTTATAACTGAGAGCGAAACTCGCATCGACGCGTACGAGTGGGTTACGCATACGCGTCACATCCCCCTTTTTTTAAAGCAAAATAAAGGTAAACATGCAAAACTGAAAATGAATACTGATATTAATAAAATAAAACTAATAAATAGGAAAGATCATACCATGGTAGGTTGTTTCCCACCTAGCACTTTTAGTTATTGTCCTTAAGCTGGACATTTGGTGAGCTCCTTGTCATGGTGGCTTGTGCTTGAACTCATCTAGGAATCCCCACCAATGTTTGCAATTCCAATATCCTCTGAGTTCCCAAACTAGGCGCATAAAGCCTTCAAGCATGTTAAAGCAAGTGACAAGGTCCCAAGAGTGTTGATTGTTGGAATGAATTCCGGGGTCCCAAACCTTACTTTTACACACGTCTTCTTGTTGATCATTATTATTCCAACCGGGTGGCAAGCAATCTGAATTCTCACTGAGACATCGAAACAACTTCCTAGACCCATTCAATCGAGCTCTACACCAATCCTTGCACTTCAACTTAGAGCATGCAACCGTGTTGAACCTTCCTGACAACTCCAACCACTACCCATCTCCCTCTTACTCTTTAAGCCACAAAGAACTCTAAGTTGACCATCCGTCTCAAGTAACCCATATTCAAGTGGGAAAGTAAAAGTTAAGGATAAGAATTTTACCCACTTGAATATTGTATTGGATGGTAATGGCTTTGGGAGAGGTGTTTCTAATCTCTTTGCAAGCTCCATTCCCTTGTGCTCTTCTTTGAATTATTCAACCTCCTTGCAAACCTCTTCAACTTCAACCGTGCCTTGATCAAATTCTTCTAATTCTTCCCCATCACTCAAGTCATAAGTTGGAGGTTGAGAAAAGTCTACCTCTACATCATCTTCAGATTCACTTGGAGAAGGTTCTTCAAACTCAAGGGGTTCAACTGCGGATGCAAGTTCATCACTAGGAGGGCTTGATTCATGATCATCATCACCAAGGGAACTTGCCTCTTGATCTATTCCATCCAATTCTTCATAAGGAACATGCCTTGGAGGTTATGCACTATCCTCCTCAACATCAAATTCAAGCTTCTTGGCGGAATTCTCTACAACTCTCGATTCCCATGGAGGTTCTGATGGGTGATGCCAGGGTATCTAGGCCAGTTTCATTAACCTTTTCTTTACTATTTTAGGGTAGTTTCATGCATTTTCTTAGAGAATAAGGTAAGTTTTGGGTGAAAATACACTCACACCTTGATTCAAGCAACTATTGTGAATTTAACATGATTTCATGAGGATTTTGCAAGAATTGAATGACAAATTGATGATGCATGATCTCATGACTTTGACTAGAGCTTTGATGCACTTTATTTGCTTGATTTCAGGACAAAGGAAGCAAGGAAGAACCACGTTAGTAACCACGTTAACCTACTTAACGTGACCATTAACAGGGAATGGGAAAGAGCTTGCAACGTTAATGAGAAAAGTGATCACCAATAACGCATGCGAAGCCATCATAAGCCCACGTTAATTGCCACGTTAACTAGGTTAACGTGGTAGTTAACGTGGAGACAAAGAAAGCTCCAACGTTAGTGGTAAACATGAACACCACTAACGCTCCAAAATTTGGCAATGAGCCACGTTAAGAGTCACATTAACTTAGTTAAGGTGAACTCTAACGTGGAAGAGACGAACAATGCCAACGTTAGTGACACTCACCTTTGTCACTAACGTTGGATCAGACTAGCATTGCCAACGTTAGTGGTCACGTTAAGGCCACTAACGTAAAAGTTAACGTGGAGCTAAGATTGATGAGCCAACATTAATGACACTCACCTTTGTCACTAACGTTGGATATGGCATTCACTACCACGTTAGTGGCCACGTTAACTTAGTTAACGTGAGCTCTAACATGGAGAGTAGGGGCACTTGGAATGTTAGTGACAAAGGTAAGTGTCACTAACGCTCTCGAAGATGAGGCATACCCACGTTAAGAGCCATGTTAGTTACACTAACGTGAACTCTAGCATAGGGACAAGGGGCACAAGGCAACGTTATTGGGAAAGGTGAGTCCCAATAACGCTTGCGAAGGTTCATAAGGCAACGTTAGTGGTCACGTTAGTGCCACTAACGTTGGAGTTAATGTGGCTATATGGAGTTGGAACGTTAGTGAAAAAGGTGATTGCCACTAACGTTCTCGAACCCCCAATCTCACGTAACGTTAACATCACTAACGCCCATGCTTAACTCACACTTTTCTGCAAGCTGAGTGATAAACCACTATTTTATGGTTTATATTGTGTTTAATTGTGTGGTTTTATCATAATCCTTACCCACTTATTCATTAATTTAGCATGCATTTATATTTCCTTCTGGAATTTATTACATGATTGAAAAGTGCTTCCTAGAGACTTTTAATTATGCATTTTAATTTTCCGTTATTCCATTCGATGCCGTAATCTGTGTGTTAAGTGTTTCAGGCTTTATAGGGCATGAATGAGTTGGAGATTGAAAAGGAAGCTAGCAAAAATGGAAGGAACACGAGAAATTGAGGAGATGACCAGCGAGAAGTGATGCGGCCGCATGGCTCACGCGTTTGCGCGAAAGAGGAGAAATTGCAGTGACGCGGCCACATGGCTCACGCGACCGCATGGAATAGAAAAGCACAAGTGACGCGGAAGCGTGGACGACGCGAACGCGCGGCAAGGAAAAACGCGAATGACGCGACCGCATGGATGACGCGATCGCGTGACGTGCGTGATCTGCATAATCTGCATAATTCGCTGGGGGCCATGTTGGACCTTATTTTGACCCAGTTTTTGGCCCAGAACAGCAGACTAGAGCCAGAGAACATTCAGAAACTAGAACAACAATTCAATATACACAGTTTTAGTTTTAGATCTAGTTTTTACTCTTCCTCTAGGTTTTTCTCTCTAGATATTGATAGTTCTTAGGATTTTATTTTTCTACCACTTTTTGCATTGGGATATTGAGAAGAGTTATTACCTCATCAAGACTTTGTCATTCTAGTTTGGTTTCTTTACTTGGCTTTACTCTTCCATGTCATTTGCTTTGTTAATTTTACCATTGGAATATTTTTAGGATTATTTAATACAAGGATTACTTTTATTTTTAATTGATTATTTTTTATTTTTATTTACAATGTCTTTCCTTAATTCCTTTTTATATGTTATGAATTTTACATTCACAATGAGCGAGTAGTTCCCTAACTTGATGGGGAGTTGATTGAAAGGAACCATTGAGTTGGAAGGCTTGAAAGAAAGATTATAATTGTGTTATTGTTGGCTTGCCCTCTAGTCACTAACACCAACCCCTTTTAATTAAGTGGGTTGCAACTTGTGAACGGGCATAGCATCCCAACTTGTTAATCTAAATAGGATAACCTTTAATTATAAATTAATCTAGAGAGTAATCCAACAACAGCGGGGCTTCCAACTAATCAACTCCCAGTAAAGGCTTTTATTTACATTATTCAAATTCTTCAATTTTATTTCCTGTTTACTCAACTCAAACCTTTTTGAAAACATCTGATTAATGAAATAGCACACTTTTCTGCAACTTGTTGGGAGATGACCTGGGATTCATACTCGCAGTATTTTAATTTTAAATTCCTGTGACACCTTTATAAATTGATAAGTGGATTTCTGGTGACTTAAGAACTATACTTGCAATGTATATATTTTAATAATTTTTAATTCACCAATTTCCGCCGCATCAATTTTTGGCGCCGTTGCCAGGGAGTTGCAATAGAGTGCTAAAGTTATTAATTAGAATTTATTTATTTGCATTTTATTTTATTTTTGTCACTATGAGATGTAGGTTTCTTTCGTTAAATGACGCGTTCACTTCCTGATCCAAGCTTGCCAGCATTTGACCCTGAGATTGAAAGAACTCTTTCACATATAAGGCAAGCTAGGCGTCGGTGACTCCTCTTTGAGGACGAACCAGAACCGTCATCTAAGGAAGAAACAAGCTCCCTCTCTACTGATCCAGTTCATTTACGTGCAGGTGACATGGCAGCGCTGACAAACCCCATTTTGAGGGTTTATCTTGTGCTAGTTTCAAAGGGTTTATCAATGATTTCACACACTTTCTGCATGAAAATACATGGATTTGCATTCCTTTCCTAGTTTTGTCTCATGAATGAAAACATGCTTGTTTTGCATTAAAAGAGATACATCTCTAATCCTCTCTCGATGCCATTCGATGCCGTGACTTGTGCGCTAAGTGGTTTCAGGATATAGAGTAGGAACAGACAGGAAAAGAGAAGGAAGACGGGTGCAAGAAAAGGAAGCATGAGAATTGAAGCTTTGGAAATTTCCGCATGGGCGCGTGCGCGCACCTGACGCGCCCGCGCGGGTGAGAGCAACGTGAAGCCGAGACCAAGAGCCAAGCCACGAGCCGGCTTGAGTAGCGGCTAAGCCAGGATCCTCATGGACACATACGCGTACGTTCCGCCTCCGCGCATACTCCAGAACCGCATCCATGGCGCGCACGCGTACCTTGCGCGTACGCGCCGATGTTCGAAAATGATTTTTTTAAAAAGGTCACGTGACTCAGGCGTGGAGTTGGTTAGAGGTCCCAACTTTTGAGGAGTGCTTTGGCGGGAAAAGGCTTAAGAGGACCAAGGGGGCAAGGGTTGAGGAGAGTTAGTTCATTTTTTCTAGTTTTTGAGATATTTTTAGTTAGTTACATTTTTAGAGAGAGAAATTCCAACTTCTCTCTAGGATTCATCAACTTCTCTCAAGTTCTCACTAGGGTTCTTCTTCATCAAAATTCTGGATTTTTACCCATTCCTTGGTGAGATCCATTGCAACTTTCATTTCACTTTGTTCATGTAATAGGTTTTCTCTTCCAATTTCAAGTTGTAGTTGTAATTGCTAAATTCCTTGGATCTAGGATTTCACTTTATGATTTTTGGATTCCATTGATGCTTTGAGATTTTGATTCTCATTATTGCTCTTTGACAATTGTTGTTAATTCCTTGCATTACAACATCTTTACTTCTACTTTCCTCTTCATTTTACTATGACCTTCCTTTTTGCTCACTACATGTTTGATAAAATGTCAATACTAGCTATGGAGTAGAATTTTTACACTTGGCATAGGGTTTGGCCATTGGAATGAGTTGAATAGTTGTATCAATGGTTGATTTGGAGTTAGGGATTGCCAATTGACTTGGAGTGCACTAAAGCTAGACTCCCATGAGGTGAAGCTAGAACTTGTGACTCAAGTTGATCATTTTCATTTGATTTTCCTCTATACTTAGGGGATGACTAAATGAAGCAAGGTCTAATTGTTGTCAACATTGAGTGGACTATAATGATAAGATTTCTAATGCCAACCCTAAGTCAAGTTCTTTTGATAATTGATTGTTTGTTTCCCATTACTTGCTAAGACCTTCAAAGAACTCAAACAAGGCTTACTAAATCAATAAGATGCATACTTTGGCAATTCCAAGGGAGAACGACTCAGGAGATTAATACTCTCGGATATAGATTGTAGATTTGTTTGATCATGGATTTTGCGTTGGTTTAGACTATACTACGATTGATCACTTGATAAATTCTATACCAACAAAGATTCATTTGTCAAGCGCCCAGAAGAGTCACTATGCAGGAGGAAGGAGCCCCTGATTTTACGCTCCAACCATTCCAGGCACACCACCCAGCAGTAGTTGTAGATTTTGAAATAAAGTCTTCACTACTCAACTTGATGCCCAAGTTTCATGGCTTACCTGCTCAAGAGCCTATCGAGCATCTTAGAGATTTTCAGACCGCTTGTTCTACTGTTAAGCATGATGGCACTGATGAAATCCCTATTCTATTGAAAGCCTTCCCGTTTTCTCTAGAGGGAAAGGCAAGAGAGTGGTACTACACTCAACCCGGAGCAACTGTTTCCAACTGGGACGTACTCAGGAGAGAGTTTCTGGATAAATTCTTTCCAGCTAAAGTTGCTGATAAGCTGAGGAAGGACATGTCTATAATCGTTCAGGATGACTCCGAGACCCTCTACGAATACTTGGAACGCTTCAATACTCTTTGAGATGCATGTCTCCATCATATGATTGACATGATAGTGTTGCTCGGTTACTTTACACAGGGTTTGAAATCTCAAGATAGGACCACACTGGAAGGTGCTAGCAATGGTTCTATGAAAAAGTACAAGACTACAGAAGAAGTATGGCAATTGATCAGCGACTTAGCTGACTCTACCAGGAATCATAGGCAGAGACAAAATCGGTCAAGAGCTGTTACGGAGGTATCCACTAGTAAAGAGACTACTGCTATAGCTCAGAGCTTATGTGAACTGACTAACTTGCTGAAGCAGATGCAACTGAATCAACAACAACCTCAGCAAGTTCAGCGTCCTCCACCACAGCACAACCAGCAGTTGGTTCCACAAAGAGTGTGCGGAATCTGTGCAGATTACAGTCACTATATCGATGAGTGTCTGCAACTCCAACCAGAAGACAACACTGTAGCAGCCACTCATAACTTTCATGACCGCCCCAATCAAGGGTACAATCAAGGTGGCAACTACAACCAAGGATGGCAGGATAACTCTAACCAAGGTTGGAGAGACAATTCTAACCAGGGTTGGAGGGAAAATTATAACAGAGGAGGCATAGATAATAATAGAAATCAGAGGTGGAATAACAATAACAACTTCAGGCAGCAAAATCAGAATCAGGCCTACATAGCACCTCATCTCAGACAGCCTTAAAATTCTCAGCAAACCTCTCAGATCACTTATCCCTCTTCATCCCCTAATGATGAATTACTACAAGCCATTGATCAGAGACAACAGGCTATGGAAAATAACTTTAATGCAACTTTGAATGGTTTGAATTCTACTTTGCAAGCCCTTGTCTCACATATTAGATCAATGAACAACTCCAACAACCAGTCCTCAAGCTTTGGTGGACTCCCCTCTCAACCATTACCCAACCCAAAGGGTGGCATTAATGCCATCACCCTAAGGTCTGGAACCACATTGCAGGAGAAGAATCAGGAGGAGCCAAGCCCACCAAAACACGCCTCTGCTGAAGAGGTAGTAGAAATAGAAGATGTTGAAGAGGAAGAGGACATACAGGACATAGCTGAAGAAGAAGAAGCTCAACCACAGGAGGAAGCACCAAAAGGCGTAGACACTGTAGAAAACACCACTCCCATTCCATTTCCACAACTTGCAGAGAAGCCCAGGAAGCAGTTGGAACCTGATCCTAAAATGGTAGAAATATTCAGAAAGGTTGAGGTAAATGTTCCCCTTTTTGATGTCATTCAACAGGTACCTAAATATGCAAAGTTTCTAAAAGATTTGTGCATACATAAAGACAAAATTAATGAATTAGAAATTATTCCTTTAGGAAGTTCTATATCTGCTTTAATGGAAAATTTACCTGAAAAGTGTAGTGACCCAGGTCCTTGTATAGTTAGTTGTACTATTGGAGGTGTAGTAATTTATGACTGCATGTGTGATTTAGGAGCATGTGTTAGTATAATGCCTTTATCTGTATATAATGTTTTAAGGCTCCCTCCCTTAAAAAGGTCGGTAGCTCGTTTTGTGTTAGCAGATAAAAGTATTATTACAGTGGCTGGAGTTGCTGAAGACGTTTTAGTAAACATTAAAGGGCTCACATTCCCCACTGATTTTTATATCCTGGAGATGCCCCATAATGACTCAGATAAGCCATCATCAATCCTACTTGGGAGACCATTCCTGAAGACATCAAAATTCAAATTGGATGCTTTTTCAGGAAAATACTCATTTGAAATAGATGGCCGAATGGTAATCTTCAATCTGAATGGAGTCATAAACAACCCTCCAGAAGATCATTCTATCTTCTAGTGTGACATCATAGATGAAACTATAGCTGAAGTTCACCAGGAAGAGTTTGAAGATAAGTACATAGGACAAGGTCCAAGTGTGGGAAATTTCGAGGACAATGCAGGCACTCTACCACTGCCACCAGTTCCAGATAATCCAGAGCCAGACCATGACCAGAAGTTGAAATTGAAACCTCTCCCTCCACACCTCAAATATGCTTACCTTGAGGACCAGCGAAAGTTTCTAGTTATCATTGCACAGGACCTTACTCCTGAACAGGAAGAGAAGTTACTTAGTATGCTGAGGAAGCACAAGAAAGCAATTGGGTGGAGTTTAGCAGACATAGTAGGCATTAATCCTCAAGTTTGTGAGCATAGAATATTTTTAGAAGAAGGAGCAAGACCTGTTCGTCAACCCCAAAGAATATTGAACCCCACTATTTTAGAGGTTGTCAAGAAGGAAGTGACCCGACTATTAGAGGCAGGTATCATTTACCCCATCTCAGACAGTGAATGGGTAAGTCCAGTACAAGTGGTGCCCAAGAAGTCTGGAGTAACTACAGTGAAGAATGAGCATGGAGAGCTCATAGAAACCAGAGTACAGAACGCTTGAAGAGTCTGCATTGATTACAGCCGTCTCAACCAAGCTACTCGTAAGGATCACTACCCACTTCCATTCATTGATCAAATGCTAGATCGCCTGTCAGGTAAATCACATTATTGCTTTTTAGATGGTTGCACAGGCTATTTCCAGATTCATATAGCTCCTAAGGATCAGGAAAAGACTACCTTTACATGTCCTTTTGGGACTTATGCTTACAAGAGAATGCCCTTTGGCTTGTGCAATGCACCAGCTACTTTCCAGATGTGCATGATGAGTCTTTTCTCTGATCTTATTGAGGACTATATGGATGTTTTTACGGGTGATTTTAGCATTTATGATGATTCTTTTAGCCTTTGCTTAGATGGATTATCTAGAGTATTAGATAGATGTGTCAAAACAAACCTTGTATTAAATTTTGAAAAATGTCACTTTATGGTAAAACAAGGGATTGTACTAGGACATGTTGTATCTAATACTGGCATTTCTGTAGACCCAGCAAAGGTGAATGTTATTTCTAGTTTACCTTACCCCTCCTCTGTGAGGGAAGTCCGTTCATTCCTTGGTCATGCAGGTATTTACAGGAGATTTATTAAGGACTTTAGTAAGGTAGTGGTGGACGGAATTGTGATCATCAACTATGGCTCCAATAATTTGGTAGCTTTCACACGTGAATTACACTTAGTCACAACTCCGCACAATTAACCAGCAAGTGCACTGGGTCGTCCAAGTAATACCTTACGTGAGTAAGGGTCGATCCCACGGAGATTCTTGGTATGAAGCAAGCTATGGTCATCTTGTAAATCCCAGTCAGGTGGACTTAACTAATTTAAGAGATTATTGGTTTAAATAAAAATAACAAAATAAACAGAAAATAAAGATAGAGTTACTCATGTAATTCAATGGTGGGAATTTCAGATTGGTGTCTGTTGAATCTCTGCTTTCCTACTGCTTTCATCCAATCCTTCTTACTCCTTTCCATGGAAAGCTGTATGTAGGGCATCACCGTTGTCAATGGCTACATCCCATCCTCTCATTGAAAAAGGTCCAAATGCTCTTTCACAGCATGGCTAATCATCTGTCGGTTCTCAATCAGGTTGGAATAGAATCCAGTGATTATTTTGCGTCTATCACTAACGCCCAGCTTTCAGGAGTTTGAAGCTCGTCACAGTCATTCAGTCCCAGAATCCTACTCGGAATACCACACATAAGGTTAGACTTTCCGGATTCCCATGAATGCCGCCATCAATTCTAGCTTATACCACGAAGATTCTGATTAAGGAATCCAAGAGATATGCGCCTGGTCTAAGGTAGAACGGAAGTGGTTGTCAGTCACGCGCGTTCATAAGTGAGAATGATTATGAGTTTCATGGATCATCACATTCATCAAGTTGAAGTGCAACGAATATCTTAGAATAGGAATAAGTCGAATTGAATAGAAAATAATAGTAATTGCATTAAAACTTGAGGTACAACAGAGCTCCACACCCTTAATCTATGGTGTGTAGAAACTCCACCGTTGAAAATACATAAGTGAAAGTTCCAGGCATGGCCGAATGACCAGCCCTCAAGATCTAAGAAATAGACTTCCAGAGATGTCTAATACACTAGTAAAAAGTCCTATTTATAATAAACTAGCTGCTAGGGTTTACAGAAGTAAGTAATTGATGCATAAATCCGATTCCGGGGCCCACTTGGTGTATGTTTGGGTTGAGCTTGAATGTTACACGAGCTGAGGCTTATCTTGGAGTTGAACGCCAAGTTGTAACGTGTTTTGGGCGTTCAACTCTGGTTCGTGACGTGTTTCTGGCGTTTGACTCCAGAATACAGCATGGAACTGACGTTGAGCGCAAGTTTACGTCATCTAATCTCGAACAAAGTATGAACTATTATATATTGGTGGAAAGCTCTGGATGTCTACTTTCCAACGCCGTTAAGGGCGCGCCATTTCGAGCTCTGTAGCTCCAGAAAATCCATTTCAAGTGCAGGAAGGTCAGATTCCAACAGCATCAACAGTCCTTTGTCAGCCTTTTATCAGAGTTTTGCTCAGGTCCCTCAATTTCAGCCAGAAAATACCTGAAATCACTGAAAAACACACAAACTCATAGTAAAGTCCAGAAATGTGAATTTAACATAAAAACTAATGAAAACATCCCTAAAAGTAGCTAGATCATACTAAAAACTACCTAAAAACAATGCCAAAAAGCGTATAAATTATCCGCTCATCACAACACCAAACTTAAATTGTTGCTTGTCCCCAAGGAACTGAAATCAAATAGGATAAAAAGAAGATAATATACTATAAATTCCAAAAAATCAATGAATATTAATTCTAATTAGATGAGCGGGACTTGTAGCTTTTTACTTCTGAACAGTTTTGGCATCTCACTTTTTCCTTTGAAGTTTAGAATGGTTGGCTTCTCTAGGAACTTAGAATTTCGGATAGTGTTATTGATTCTCCTAGTTAAGTATGTTGATTCTTGAACACAGCTACTTTTATGAGTCTTGGCCGTGGCCCTAAGCATTTTGTTTTCCAGTATTACCACCAGATACATAAATGCCACAGACACACGACTGGGTGAACCTTTTCAGATTGTGACTCAGCTTTGCTAGAGTCCCCAGTTAGAGGTGTCCAGAGCTCTTAAGCACACTCTTTTTGCTTTGGATCACGACTTTAACCACTCAGTCTCAAGCTTTTCATTTGGACCTGCATGACACAAGCACATGGTTAGGGACAGCTTGATTTAGCCGCTTAGGCCTGGATTTTATTTCCTTGGCCCTCCTATCCATTGATGCTCAAAGCCTTGGATCCTTCTTACCCTTGCCTTTTGGTTTTAAGGGCTATTGGCTTTTTCAGCTTGCTTTTTCTTTTTCTTTTTTTTCTTCGCAAAATTTTTTTTATTTCTGCAAGCTTTTGCTTTTTCACTGCTTTTTCTTGCTTCAAGAATCAATTTTATGATTTTTCAAATCATCAATAACATTTCTCTTTGTTCATCATTCTTTCAAGAGCTAACAATTTTAACATTCATAAACAACAAGATCAAAAATATGCACTGTTTAAGCATTCATTCAGAAAACAAAAAGTATTGTCACCACATCAATATAATTAAACTAATTTCAAGGACAATTTTCGAAATTATGTACTTCTTGTTCTTTTGAATTAAAAACATTTTTTATTTAAGAGAGGTGAAGGATTTATGGAATTTATTCATAGCTTTTAGACATAGTTACTACATACTAATGATCATGAAGTAGAAACACAAAACATAAATAGACATGAAGCATAAAAATCGAAAAACAGAGAAATAAGAACAAGGAATGAGTCCACCTTAGTGGTGTCTTCTTCCTGAAGGACCAATGATGTCCTTAAGCTATTCTATGTCCCTTCTTTGCCTTTGTTGCTCCTCCCTCATTGCTCTTTGATCTTCTCTTATTTCATGGAGAATGATGGAGTGCTCTTGATGTTCCACCCTTAATTGTTCCACATTGTAACTCAAATCTTCTAAGGAAGTGTTGAGTTGTTCCCAATAGTTGTTGGGAGGAAAGTGCATCCCTTGAGGCATCTCCGGGATTTCTTGGTAATGACCTTCCTCATGTGTCCCTTGGGCTCCATGAGTGGACTCTCTTGTTTGCTCCATCCTTTTCTTGGTGATGGATTTGTCCTCCTCAATGAGGATGTCTCCTTCTATGATAACTCCAGCTGAGTAACATAGATGGCAAATAAGATAAGGAAAAGCTAGCCTTGCCAAAGTAGAGGACTTATCGGCTATTTTGTAGAATTCATGGGAGATGACTTCATGAACTTCTACTTCCTCTCCAATCATGATGCTATGAATCATGATGGCCCAATCCATAGTAACTTCAGATCGGTTGCTAGTGGGGATGATGGAGTGTAACAACCCTGATTTTCGAGTACGCGAGATCTTTTCTAAAAGTACGAATTTCTCCGGAAGATCAGTAAAGGGAACACCTCTGTTATATCATCAAGCATCTCAATCCTCATTATCATTATGTCATCCTTAAGCTAGAACCTCCTTTGAGGCAAGCTCGATAATGCAGTTACGAAGAACATAGTTTTTGAACCGTATCGGTTAGGAGTTTTGATCCGGTTTTTCGCAAATAGTCTCAGTTTGACGAACCGGACTCGATTCATGAGAGGAGAGAGATAATAGTATAATATTATCATTATACTATTATTAGAAAATGCTTGAATGATATTATAAGGTTACCTGGTCTGTTTTAGTTAAAAACAGAAAATCGGTTTAACCGGGTTTACGGTTTACTGGTGCAGCTTAGCACCAGCACTCTCTGATGACTTTAGCAATACTAAGGCCTCATTATTCATGTTTTATTCTCATAATAAATATGTTACTAGTGTCATTTATGCTAGTGGCTCAGAAAATAATTTTTAGAGATGTTTTCACAAGTGTTCTGATACACCTAGTTTTAGTAGTTGTACACCAGAGATATTTTAATATTATTTTAATCCAGCTCTAAGCCAACCAATCACAACTCACCCTACACCCCCAAAACCCCCAAGGCTGCCTCATTTGCTCATTGTGGCCGAAAATCACCAAGAGAAAAACGAGAGAAAGTTCTTGGTTCATAAATCTTCAAAGCTTGATTTCTTCTGAACTAAAACTCAAATCAAAACTCCGATTTCACCAAAATGATCCTCTCTTCTTCCTCTACATAACCATATAACATATCAAGGCTGGAAATAAGGTGAGATGGCCGCCTCCCTCCCTCTTCAATTTGGTTTTCAAGGAAAACCATGCAAAACATGTGTTTTCTTGATGTTTTTCCTTAGGAATCATGCTTAACTTGACTTGAGGGCCAAGAAATGTGACTTTCCAGAAAGTATAAGGTTAGAAATCACTTCCTAACATGCTGAGTGAGATTTGGTTAGTTGAGGGTTTTTGGATTTAAAGTTGTTCTTGATGTGATTTAGGAGGAAAAAGTGCTAAAGGACCACCTGAAAGCCTAACTGAATTAGGAGCAGCAAAACCAGGTAGGGTTTGATGAATTTAATCTTGATTGATTGTGTTTGAGTTGTTTAATTATGATATGGTTTGGCTGTGCTTGAAATTGATTGTTTATATGAGTGATTCTTGTTGAAAGTTTGTTGAAAATTTGATGAAATTTGATGATATTTAAGCTATGAATGTTGTTCTTGAGGGCTGCTGGAAAACGAAACCCTAGGCCTTAAATTGGGGTTCAATTTGTGTTAAAATCATGTAGAAAAGATGGGGTTTTAGTGGCTGGGAATTTATTTTGAATTTTGGTAAAAATCGGTTGCTGAAAAGACTGAAAAACGGGTAAAAACAGAGAAAGAATCTGAAGAATTTATGAAGAACACGAAGAACACTTTGAGTGTGGTGAAGAACAATGAAGAACACCTTTTAGATCTTAGAAAGGGCAAGGAAGTAATTATTTTGGTGTTTGAGGGGTTATTTGGTAATTTTTGAAAGTTAGGGTGGTTAAAGTAGAAATATTAAAAGTTACCGGGGTAAAAAGTTAATTTTAAAGGTTAAAAGGTAAAGGCAAGGTAATTTTCAAAAATATATTAATAAAATAATAAATAATAATAAAATATTAAATAATAATACTTAATTAGAAATAATATTTTAATAAAAATAATAAAATAATGCGAAAAAGGCAGTTTTCTGTAAAGGCTTTAGAAAGACAACATTAAGTGCAGAATCTCATAGTTACCTTCATAAAACACTTAGGGAGTGGTAAGAACATATTAGCGAGGCAAAGATAAAAGAAAGATAAAAAGTTAAAGGAAAGATAAAAACCAAAGAAAAGTCTGTAAAGTTTTAATAACAGAAGAACAGACAGAGACTAGCGAACGAACTAGGGCAACATAGTTAGTCCTTGAGTTGCGACTAGGGTTAGGTATTATATGAAAAGTTAAATTGTTTTAGTATAGACTTAATGAACCTATACTTGGGACAGGCAAACTATTCATACCGAGATTTACATAAGCTTTAAATACATACGTTAAGCAGAGAAATCAGAGCAGAGTAGAGAAACATAGAGAACAGAGTAATCAGAGTAAAGTAAAGAGATAAAGAGAAAAAGAGTAATACAGATACAAAGGAAAGAGTAATCAGAGAAAAGTAAAGAGATACAGAGAAAAGAGAAACCAGAACAGAGTAAAGAGATATAAGGTTAAAAGAGTAATATGATAAAGAGAATAGAGAACAAGTAAAGGGCCTATTGAAAGGTCATTTGTTGCGTTAAGGCAACCCCAGAGATATCTATGTGTTCATCTGCTGCATTGTGGCAGTCAGATAGATGGTGGTACGACCACTGAGAACGCTTTCCTGGGATACCTTGCTATAATGCTTTGCTATAAGACAGAGGTTGCTTACAGAGGTATCAAGGTGAATGTGCTCCTGTAAGACAAAGGTTGCTTACAGTGAGTGTGTTGTTGCTCCTGTAAGACAGAGGTTGCTTACAGTGAGTATGTTGTTGCTCCTGTAAGACAGAGGTTGCTTACAGTGAGTCTGTTGGGCGTATATCGGCTAATAAGTTTCGCCCTGCAAGACAAAGGTTGCTTGCAGTGGATACCCTGCAAGACAAAGGTTGCTTGCAGTGGATATTGCCAACAGGAAAGCCTTATCCAGACAGAGGTTGCTGGGTAACGTCGGGAGCGGGTATGTAACCGACAGATGAGCTCATTACCTGCACTAGGGCTAGACATGCATCATACTTGGTTGTGCATTTTCTCTATTATGATTGTTGCATGAATGTATGCTTTCTTTGTTTGTATTCTATTCTCTGTGTTTGTGTCTGTGTTTTACTTTCTTGTATTCTTCTGTTTGTGATCTTTTTCTGTTTCTTTATTTTCTCTATTTATCTGTCTTCTATTTACTACTTCTCGATATTCTGCTATTTATCTGCTAAACAACACGAAATTAATGAACGTAACTAATAACCCCGACCCTACTAAGAACTCCCCAGTTCTTACCCCTTCTCTCTCCCTTCCCCTTCAGATGGAAGTAAGAGTACCTTACCGTAGTTCGTTGATGATGGTTCTGCAACGAGGATTCTGCTCTAGATAGTCTTCTGAGTCTAGGGTGAATATCATTCTCTGTTTATATGTATATACTGTGAAACCAGCCAACGTCTACACCCCGTTCGTATGCACACTTTAACCTAAAACCCGTGTACAAGACTCCTGTTGTGTGGCTACTTGATGCGGTACCAAAGAGACGTTCTATGGCAATGTATGATCGTGCAGAGGAGCAGCAGACGATGTTCTACCTTTTGGTGACGTTCCACCTGACTTGAGTTTTGAAGACTTAGAACGTATTTTCCCTCGCTTTAGTAGTTTAGAGGGACTAGGTGAGTATAGAGTCTAGGCTAGTCTAGGTGCCAGCTTAGGGACCTCTTGAATAGGTCAGGACCTGGGATGTTGTATGTATGTATATGTATATAGTTATTATCTAGCTATACCTAGGGGTGTTCTAACTAAAGGTCTATACTCTAACAAAGGCTGGATAAATGAATGTTGCTAGCTACTCGTGAGGTATTTATGTGTGGTTATTTATAACTGTTTTATCTGTTATTACTTGTGAATTGATTATGAGTGATTCCGTCTATTAATTCAAACGTTTCAAAAACAAAAATACTTCGCAAATTAACTACGTTTTTAACAACGAATCAGGCTCATATGATAAATAATAGATAATAATTAAGAGGACAAATTGGTAGCGCTCAGTTTTCGGTATGATCTAGACATATTGAAAATTGGGTCGTTACAATTTGGTATCAGAGCAGTTCGTTCCCAGTAGAGCCTGGAGAGTGGACTGACTATGCTTCGTTGCATACTCTGCTTGTGTGTCTCATGCTGTTAGGGTATCTTTAAGATACATTGGGCATGAATGTCTATGAGTGCTCATTTTGGAAATGTTCGTGCCTTACTTGAGATATTAAGACTGATCACCTTAATGTTGATTGTTTGGTGCGGATAGGACCTTAATGACTGCGAAAAGGCATAGTTTAATCAAGCTTCGAACGATGAATTGATGCGAGGCACAGCTATCCTCATAGCTGTTATGATCTCCATGGCCATAGCTATGTTAGATTTGGATGCTGTAAGGAATGAATGCTTGTTTCACTTGTGGGGAAGTTGGACACTTGGCGAGGAATTGCCCAAAAGAATTTGCTCGGAATCCAGTGCGAACCCAGTAACAAGGCCGAGTGTTTGCCATGACTACTGATGATGCTATGCAACCAAACGCCCTGATCCAAGGTCAGTGTTATGTCAAAAATCGATTTCTAACTGTACTGTATGACTCGGGTGTATCACATTCCTTTATTTCTTTAACTGTTGCTCGTGAGTTGGACTAGATTTTTCTGAGTTGAACTTTGATCTAATTGTCCATACACCTGCATCTCAAAATGTTTTGACTGGTTTAGTGTGCCTGCAAGTACCGTTCACTATTAGGAACAGAACTTTTATACATGATCTAATTTGTTTGCCTCTATGTGGTTTAGAAGTTATTCTAGGATTAGATTTGTTGTCTAAGCATCATGTTTTCCTTGATTTCCTTGAAAGAACAGCTGTTATTCCGTCTGATAGTTTAGATATTAAACCATTTCTGTCTCATACTTTATATCTGAATTCCGTAAGAGTTACCTTAGATGGGAGTGATTATGAGGGGTACGTTCTGTTAGCGGCTAGCTCGAATGACAGTGAATTCAGCTTAGAACGAATCCGAGTGGCGAAGGAATTTCCTGATGTTTTCCCAGACGACATACCTGAATTTCCTCCTCAGACAGTATTGAACTAGTACCTGGAACCGGACCAATTTCCAAAGCACCGTACTGGATGTCACACTTGGAACGTGCAGAGTTGAGGAAGCAGTTGGATGAGCTACTTGGAACGAAATTTATTTGTCCCAGTGCATCACCTTGGGGAGCTCCAATATTGCTAGTAACGAATAAGGATGGTGGAATGAGACTCTGCATAGATTACCGACAGTTAAATAAAGTCACTATCAAGAACAAGTATCCACTTCCACGGATAGATGATTTGATGGATCAGTTGAAAGGTGCAACTGTGTTCTCGAAGATTAATTTGTGATCGGGCTATCACCAGATTCGAGTAAAAGAATCAGATATACCGAAGACTGCATTTAGAACTCGATATGGTCACTATGAGTATACGGTTATGTCGTTTGGACTAACTAATGCTCCTGCGATTTTCATGGATTACATGAATCATATTTTTCGCCCGTACCTTGATCGGTTCGTAGTAGTTTTCATAGACGATATTCCTATCTATTCGAAGACAGAAAGAGAGCATGAAGAGTATCTAACGACTGTATTGCGAAATTTGAGGACCTTAAGTTGGCTATGACTGAGACGTCAAGTGGAGTCCGTCTGGCCTAATTGCATATAACACCAGATTTTAAGATTAGTATTCAGCAAGCACAAACACAGGATCCAGAAATGGTGAAGATGCTGAGACGGATGAAAGTAGAGGAACCAGAAGCTGAAAAACAAGATCATAGCAGTCTCTGGAGGTACAAGAACAGGATTTGTGTGCCTAGCTTTGGGGATTTGCGACGGAGGATTCTTGTAGAAGCTCATCAAAGTAGATTCTCCATGCATCCTGGAGTGACGAAGATGTATCGAGATTTGAAACAAATGTTCTGGTCGCCGGACTTAAAGAAAGAAGTAGCTGATTATGTCTCAAAATGTTTAACTTGCCAGAAGGTGAAGGTGGAACATCAAAAGCCGTCAGGAACCCTACAACCTTTAGAAATACCACAATGGAAATGGGAGCAGATTTCTATGGATTTTGTCACGGAATTGCCAAGGACCTCAACTGGACGCGATGCCATCTGGGTAATTGTGGACAGGTTGACAAAGTCAACGCACTTCCTTCCGATTCGAGTTTACTATACTTTAGAAAGGCTGGAACGAATATATATTCAAGGAATCGTACGACTACATGGGATACCTTCGAAAATTGTCTCAGATCGAGTTTCGAGGTTTACTACTAGATTTTGAGGAGCTTTTCATATAGCGTTGGAAACAGAATTGCACACCAGTATAGCATACCATCCTCAGATAGACGGACAATCAGAGCAGATAATCCAGACGCTAGAAGACATGTTACGATCATGTATGATAGACAACCAAAGCAGCTGGGATAAGTATTTGCGGTTGGTCGAATTTGTCTATAACAACAGTTGCCAATAAAGTATTGGGATGGCACTATATGAAGCTCTCTATGAAAGAAGATGTCGGACACCATTGTGTTGGAATTACGATGGAGAAGCTAGTGTCTTAGGTCCAAACTTAGTGTAAGAAACTACTAAGAAGATAAAGGAGATTCGTCAGAAGAGCCAGACCGCACGGAGCCATCAAAAGAGCTATGCCGATAATAGACGTAGGCCCTTAGAGTTTAGTGAGGGAGATCATGTCTTTCTAGAAGTAACTTCGATTACTGAAATAGGTAGAGCCCTTAAGACTAAAAAGCTTAACCCTCAATACATAGGACCTTTCCAAATACTTAAAAGAGTCGGTCTAGTAGATTATCAAATAGTCCTTCCTCCTTATTTATCAAACCTTCATGATGTTTTTCATGTCTCACAACTTAAGAAATATATTCCCGATGAGAGTCACATTTTACAACCAGAAACAGTACAGTTATGAAATCATTTGACATATTAAGCATCACCGGTTCAGATCGTAGAAAGAAGTGATAAGCAGCTAAGAGGCAAGACTGTTCACTTAGTCAAAGTAACATGAGAACCAACGGGAGAAGAAGAGCACACTTGGGGACTGGAAGATAAGATGAAAGCTAATTACCCGCATCTATTCCTAGGTAACTGAAATTTTGAGGGCAAAATTTTCTTTTAGGAGGGTAGAATGTAACAACCCTGATTTTCGAGTACGCGGGATCTTTTCTAAAAGTACGAATTTCTCCGGAAGATCAGTAAAGGGAACACCTCTGTTATATCATCAAGCATCTCAATCCTCATTATCATTATGTCATCCTTAAGCTAGAACCTCCTTTGAGGCAAGCTCGATAATGCAGTTACGAAGAACATAGTTTTTGAACCGTATCGGTTAGGAGTTTTGATCCGGTTTTTCGCAAATAGTCTCAGTTTGACGAACCGGACTCGATTCATGAGAGGAGAGAGATAATAGTATAATATTATCATTATACTATTATTAGAAAATGCTTGAATGATATTATAAGGTTACCTGGTCTGTTTTAGTTAAAAACAGAAAATCGGTTTAACCGGGTTTACGGTTTACTGGTGCAGCTTAGCACCAGCACTCTCTGATGACTTTAGCAATACTAAGGCCTCATTATTCATGTTTTATTCTCATAATAAATATGTTACTAGTGTCATTTATGCTAGTAGCTCAGAAAATAATTTTTAGAGATGTTTTCACAAGTGTTCTGATACACCTAGTTTTAGTAGTTGTACACCAGAGATATTTTAATATTATTTTAATCCACCTCCAAGCCAACCAATCACAACTCACCCTACACCCCCAAAACCCCCAAGGCTGCCTCATTTGCTCATTGTGGCCGAAAATCACCAAGAGAAAAATGAGAGAAAGTTCTTGGTTCATAAATCTTCAAAGCTTGATTTCTTCTGAACTAAAACTCAAATCAAAACTCCGATTTCACCAAAATGATCCTCTCTTCTTCCTCTACATAACCATATAACATATCAAGGCTGGAAATAAGGTGAGATGGCCGCCTCCCTCCCTCTTCAATTCGGTTTTGAAGGAAAACCATGCAAAACATGTGTTTTCTTGATGTTTTTCCTTAGGAATCATGCTTAACTTGACTTGAGGGCCAAGAAATGTGACTTTCCAGAAAGTCTAAGGTTAGAAATCACTTCCTAACATGCTGAGTGAGATTTGGTTAGTTGAGGGTTTTTGGATTTAAAGTTGTTCTTGATGTGATTTAGGAGGAAAAAGTGCTAAAGGACCACCTGAAAGCCTAACTGAATTAGGAGCAGCAAAACCAGGTAGGGTTTGATGAATTTAATCTTGATTGATTGTGTTTGAGTTGTTTAATTATGATATGGTTTGGCTGTGCTTGAAATTGATTGTTTATATGAGTGATTCTTGTTGAAAGTTTGTTGAAAATTTGATGAAATTTGATGATATTTAAGCTATGAATGTTGTTCTTGAGGGCTGCTGGAAAACGAAACCCTAGGCCTTAAATTGGGGTTCAATTTGTGTTAAAATCATGTAGAAAAGATGGGGTTTTAGTGGCTGGGAATTTATTTTGAATTTTGGTAAAAATCGGTTGCTGAAAAGACTGAAAAACGGGTAAAAACAGAGAAAGAATCTGAAGAATTTACGAAGAACACGAAGAACACTTTGAGTGTGGTGAAGAACAATGAAGAACACCTTTTAGATCTTAGAAAGGGCAAGGAAGTAATTATTTTGGTGTTTGAGGGGTTATTTGGTAATTTTTGAAAGTTAGGGTGGTTAAAGTAGAAATATTAAACGTTACCGGGGTAAAAAGTTAATTTTAAAGGTTAAAAGGTAAAGGCAAGGTAATTTTCAAAAATATATTAATAAAATAATAAATAATAATAAAATATTAAATAATAATACTTAATTAGAAATAATATTTTAATAAAAATAATAAAATAATGCGAAAAAGGCAGTTTTCTGTAAAAGCTTTAGAAAGACAACTTTAAGTGCAGAATCTCATAGTTACCTTCATAAAACACTTAGGGAATGGTAAGAACATATTAGCGAGGCAAAGTTAAAAGAAAGATAAAAAGTTAAAGGAAAGATAAAAACCAAAGAAAAGTCTGTAAAGTTTTAATAACAGAAGAACAGACAGAGACTAGCGAACGAACTAGGGCAACATAGTTAGTCCTTGAGTTACGACTAGGGTTAGGTATTATATGAAAAGTTAAATTGTTTTAGTATAGACTTAATGAACCTATACTTGGGACATGCAAACTATTCATACCGAGATTTACATAAGCTTTAAATACATACGTTAAGCAGAGAAATCAGAGCAGAGTAGAGAAACATAGAGAACAGAGTAATCAGAGTAAAGTAAAGAGATAAAGAGAAAAAGAGTAATACAGATACAAAGGAAAGAGTAATCAGAGAAAAGTAAAGAGATACAGAGAAAAGAGAAACCAGAACAGAGTAAAGAGATATAAGGTTAAAAGAGTAATATGATAAAGAGAATAGAGAACAAGTAAAGGGCCTATTGAAAGGTCATTTGTTGCGTTAAGGCAACCCCAGAGATATCTATGTGTTCATCTGCTGCATTGTGGCAGTCAGATAGATGGTGGTACGACCACTGAGAACGCTTTCCTGGGATACCTTGCTATAATGCTTTGCTGTAAGACAGAGGTTGCTTACAGAGGTATCAAGGTGAATGTGCTCCTGTAAGACAAAGGTTGCTTACAGTGAGTGTGTTGTTGCTCCTGTAAGACAGAGGTTGCTTACAGTGAGTATGTTGTTGCTCCTGTAAGACAGAGGTTGCTTACAGTGAGTCTGTTGGGCGTATATCGGCTAATAAGTTTCGCCCTGCAAGACAAAGGTTGCTTGCAGTGGATACCCTGCAAGACAAAGGTTGCTTGCAGTGGATATTGCCAACAGGAAAGCCTTATCCAGACAGAGGTTGCTGGGTAACGTCGGGAGCGGGTATGTAACCGACAGATGAGCTCATTACCTGCACTAGGGCTAGACATGCATCATACTTGGTTGTGCATTTTCTCTATTATGATTGTTGCATGAATGTATGCTTTCTTTGTTTGTATTCTATTCTCTGTGTTTGTGTCTGTGTTTTACTTTCTTGTATTCTTCTGTTTGTGATCTTTTTCTGTTTCTTTATTTTCTCTATTTATCTTTCTTCTATTTACTACTTCTCGATATTCTGCTATTTATCTGCTAAACAACACGAAATTAATGAACGTAACTAATAACCCCGACCCTACTAAGAACTCCCCAGTTCTTACCCCTTCTCTCTCCCTTCCCCTTCAGATGGAAGTAAGAGTACCTTACCGTAGTTCGTTGATGATGGTTCTGCAACGAGGATTCTGCTCTAGATAGTCTTCTGAGTCTAGGGTGAATATCATTCTCTGTTTATATGTATATACTGTGAAACCAGCCAACGTCTACACCCCGTTCGTATGCACACTTTAACCTAAAACCCGTGTACAAGACTCCTGTTGTGTGGCTACTTGATGCGGTACCAAAGAGACGTTCTATGGCAATGTATGATCGTGCAGAGGAGCAGCAGACGATGTTCTACCTTTTGGTGACGTTCCACCTGACTTGAGTTTTGAAGACTTAGAACGTATTTTCCCTCGCTTTAGTAGTTTAGAGGGACTAGGTGAGTATAGAGTCTAGGCTAGTCTAGGTGCCAGCTTAGGGACCTCTTGAATAGGTCAGGACCTGGGATGTTGTATGTATGTATATGTATATAGTTATTATCTAGCTATACCTAGGGGTGTTCTAACTAAAGGTCTATACTCTAACAAAGGCTGGATAAATGAATGTTGCTAGCTACTCGTGAGGTATTTATGTGTGGTTATTTATAACTGTTTTATCTGTTATTACTTGTGAATTGATTATGAGTGATTCCATCTATTAATTCAAACGTTTCAAAAACAAAAATACTTCGCAAATTAACTACGTTTTTAACAACGAATCAGGCTCATATGATAAATAATAGATAATAATTAAGAGGATAAATTGGTAGCGCTCAGTTTTCGGTATGATCTAGACATATTGAAAATTGGGTCGTTACATGGAGCGTTGAATGAACTCCAACCATCCTCTAGCCACAAGCTTGAGGTCTAGTCTTCTTAGTTGAACTGGCTTGCCTTTGGAGTCTCTTTTCCATTGAGCTCCTTCCACACATATGTCTATAAGAACTTGGTCCAACCTTTGATTAAAGTTGACCCTTCTACTGTAGGGGCGTGCATCTCCTTGCATCATGGGCAAGTTGAATGATAACCTCACATTTTTCGGACTAAAATCTAAGTATTTTCCCCGAACCATTGTGAGATAATTCTTTGGACTCGGGTTCACACTTTGATCATGGTTCCTAGTGATCCATGCATTGGCATAGAACTCTTGAACCATTAAGATTCCGACTTGTTGAATGGGGTTGGTTAGAACTTCCCAACCTCTTCTTTGGATATCATGTCGGATCTCCGGATACTCATTTTTCTTGAGCTTGAAAGGGACCTCAGGGATCACCTTCTTCTTGGCCACGACATCATAGAAATGGTCTTGATGGGCTTTGGAGATGAATCTTTCCATCTCCCATGACTCGGAGGTGGAAGCTTCTGTCTTCCCTTTTTCTTTTCTAGAGGATTCTCCGGCCTTGGGTGCCATCAATAGTTATGGAAAAACAAAAGGCTTATGCTTTTACCATACCAAACTTAAAATATTGCTCACCCTCGAGCAAGAGAAGAAAGAAAAGAAGAAGAAGAAGAAGAAAATACGTAGGTTTCGGCCAAGGTATAGAAGAGGGGGTTGTGTTGTGTGAAAATGAAGCAGAATGGAGGGGTATATATAGGGAGGGGGGAGAGGGTAGGTTCGGCCATTTAGGGTGGGTTTGGGTGGGAAAGATTTTTGAATTTTGAAGGTAGGTGGGGTTTATAGGGAAGAGTGGATGGATGTGAGTGGTGAAGGGGGTAATTGGGAAGAGAGATTGAGGTGATTGGTGAAGGGTTTTGGGGAAGAGTGTTTATTGGAAAGAGAGAATGAATGTTGAGAAGAGGGGAGAATATGTTAGGTGGGGACCCTGTGGGGTCCACAGATCCTGAGATGATCCTGTGGGGTCCACAGATCCTGAGGTGTCAAGGATTTATATCCCTGCACCAATTAGGCATGTAAAATGCCTTAGCATACCATTCTGGTGTTTAAACGCCGAAGTGGTGGATGTTCTAGGCGTTCAACGCCCATGTGTAGCATGTTTCTGGCGTTGAACGCCAGTTCCATGCTTGTTACTGGCGTTCAGCGCCAGCTTTCCTCAGGGCACATTCCTGGCGTCCAAACACCAGGATGTTGCTTGTTTTTGGCGTTCAGCGCTAGATCCATGCTCTGTTCTGGCGTTGAACACCAGCCAGATGCACCTTACTGGTGTTTAAACGCCAGTAAGTCCTTCTTCCAAGGTGTGATTTTTCTTCTGCTATTTTTTATTCTGTTTTTAATTTTAGTAATTTTTTTTGTGACTCCACATGATCATGAACCTAATAAGACACAAAATAACAATAAAATAAAATTAAATTAGATAAAATAAAAATTGGGTTGCCTCCCAACAAGCGCTCTTTTAATGTCACTAGCTTGACAGTGGGCTCTCATAGAGCCTTAGAGAAGTTCAGAGCATGATGAAGGTTTCCCAACACCAAACTTAGAGTTTGAATGTGGGGTCTTCTCAACACCAAACTTAGAGTTTGGTTGTGGCCTCCCAACATCAAACTTAGAGTTTGAATGTGGGGGCTCTTTTGGACTCTGTACTGAGAGAAGCTCTACATGCTTACTCTCTTTTGTTACATAGGGATGGCCGCGTGCCTTAAACACAAGGTAGTCTATATGAGCATCAGATTCCTTTAAGTCCTCAATAGGGAACTCCTTCTTGCTTGAGAGACATCCCAGGAGGTCTTCCTCACTAGGATTTTCGTCCCTCTCCTCCCTTGTGCATTCAGCCATATTGATTACATCAATGGCCTTGCACTCTCCCTTTGGATTCTCTTCTGTATTGATTGGGAGAATACTGGGAGGAGTTTCAGTAATTTTCTTACTCAGCTGGCCCACTTGTGCCTCCAAATTTCTAATGGAGGATCTTGTTTCACTCAAGAAACTTAAAGTGGCCTTAGACAAATCAGAGACTATGTTTGATAAGTTAGAGGGGCTCTATTCAGAATTCTCTGTCTGTTGCTGAGAAGATGATGGAAAAGGCTTGTTATTGCTTAGCCTGTTTCTTCCACCATTATTAAAGCCTTGTTGAGGCTTTTGTTGATCCTTCCACGAGAAATTTGGATGATTTCTCCATGATGAATTATAGGTCTTTCCATAAGGTTCACCCATGTAATTAACCTCTGCCATTGCAGGGTTCTCAGGATCATAAGCTTCTTCAGAAGCTTCCTCTTTAGTATGTTGGATGCATTTTGCCATCCATTCAGACTTTGAGAGATCATGTTGACTTGCTGAGTCAACACTTTGTTCTGAGCCAATATGGCGTTCAGAGCATCAATTTAAAGAACTCCCTTCCTCTGAGGCGTCCCACTATTCACGAAATTCCTCTCAGAAGTGTACATGAATTGGTTATTTACAACCATGTCAATAAGTTCTTGAGCTTCTGCAGGCGTTTTCTTTAGGTGAATGGATCCACCTGCAGAATGGTCCAATGACATTTTGGAAAACTCAGATAGACCATCATAGAATATATCTAATATGGTCCATTCTAAAAACATGTCAGAAGGACACTTTTTGGTCATCTGCTTGTATCTTTCCCAAGCTTCATAGAAGGATTCACCATCTTTTTGCTTGAAGGTCTGAACATCCACTCTAAGCTTGCTTAGTTTTTGAGGAGGAAAGAATTTATCCAAGAAGGCCGTGACCAGCTTATCCCAGGAGTCCAGGTTATCTTTAGGTTGTAAGTCCAACCATGTTCTAGCTCTGTCTCTTACAGCAAAAGGGAAAAGCATGAGCCTGTAGACTTCAGGATCTACTCCATTCGTCTTTATAGTCTCACAAATCTACAAGAACTCAGTTAAAAACTGGTAAGGATCTTCAGATGGAAGTCCATGAAACTTGCAGTTCTGTTGCATTAGAGCAACTAATTGAGGTTTCAGCTCAAAATTGTTTGCTCCAATGGCCAGAATGGAGATGCTTCTTCCATCAAATTTGGAAGTTAGTTTAGTGAAATCACCAAGCATCCTCCTTGCATTATTGTTGTTGGGTTCGGCTGCCATCTCCTTTTCTTGTTCGAAAATTTCAAAAAGGTTGTCTCTGGATTGTTGTAATTTAGCTTCTCTTAATTTCCTCTTCAGAGTCCTTTCAGGTTCAGGATCAGCTTCAACAAGAATGCCTTTTTCCTTGTTCCTGCTCATATAGGGAAGAAGAGAACAAGAAAAGAAAGAGGAATCCTCTATGTCACAGTATAGAGATTCCTTTATGTTAGCAGAAGAATGAATAGATAGCGGCAGTGATTTGAGATGAAGAGAGGTGAAGAGAAGTGTTAATAAATAAATAAATAAATAGAAGAAGGGGAGAGGGAAGAAATTTCGAAAATAAATTTGAAAAGAAGTTAAATGATTTTTGAAAATAAAAGATAAGATAGAATTAAAATTAAAACAATTAATTAATTAAAAAGAATTTTTGAAAAAGGGATGAGATATTTTCGAAAATTAAAGAGGGAAAAGTAGTTAGGTGGTTTTGAAAAAGATAAGAAACAAACAAAAAGTCAAATAGTTAGTTGAAAAAGATATTAAAGTCAAATTTGAAAAGATAAGAATATAAGAAGTTAGATAAGATATTTTTAAATTAAATTTTTGAAAAAGATAAAATTTTGAATAAGATATGATATAAAAGATAAGATAAGATAGATTTAATTTTTAAAATTAATTACTTAACTAACAAGAAATTAAAAGATAAGATTCTAGAATTTAAAGATTGAACCTTTCTTAACAAGAAAGTTACAAACTTCAAATTTTTGAATCAATCATATTAATTGTTAGCACAATTTTTGAAAATTTGAAATAAAATTAAGAAAAAGATTTTTGAAAAATAATTTTAAAAATTTTCAAAAAAATAGAAAAAATGAAAAAGATATGATTTTTGAAAAAGATGTTGAAAAGATAAGATTTTTAAAATTGAAAATTTGACTTGACTTACAAGAAATAACAAATTTTAAAAATTTTTGACTAAGTCAACTCAAATTTTCGAAATTTTGGAGAGAAATAAGGAAAAGATATTTTTTTATTTTTTAATTTTTTATGAGGAGAGAGAAAAACACAAAAATGACTCACAACATGAAAATTATGAATCAAAACTCATGATGCATGCAAGAACACTATGAATGTCAAGATGAACACCAAGAATACCTTGAAGATCATGATGAACATCAAGAATATAATTTTGAAAAATTTTTGATGCAAAGAAAACATGTAAGACACCAAACTTAGAAATCTTTAATGCATGGACTCTAACAAACAAAAAATGCATATGATAAACAACAAACAACACAAAACAAGAAAATCATCAAGATCAAACAAGTAGACTAACCAAGAACAACTTGAAGATCATGAAGAACACTATGAATGCATGGAATTTTCGAAAAACTAATGCATAAATTTTAAAAAAACATGCAATTGACACCAAACTTAAAAATTGACTTAAGACTCAAACAAGAACACAAAATATTTTTGGTTTTTATGATTTTGTGATTTTTTTGTATTTTTATTATTTTTTTTGAAAATTATATTTTTGAAAAACGAAAATAAAGAAAAATTTTGAAAGAATTTTTGAAAATTTTTTTTGAAAGGAAAATAAAAAGAAAATTACCTAATCTGAGCAACAAGATGAACTGTCAGTTGTCCATACTCGAATAATCCCCAGCAATGGCGCCAAAAACTTGGTGGAAGGAATTGTGATCATCAACTATGGCTCCAATAATTTGGTAGCTCTCACACGTGAATTACACTTAGTCACAACTCCGCACAACTAACCAGCAAGTGCACTGGGTCGTCCAAGTAATACCTTACGTGAGTAAGGGTCGATCCCATAGAGATTGTTGGTATGAAGCAAGCTATGGTCATCTTGTAAATCCCAGTTAGGTGGATTTAACTAATTTAAGAGATTATTGGTTTAAATAAAAATAATAAAATAAACAGAAAATAAAGATAGAGTTACTCATGTAATTCAATGGTGGGAATTTCAGATAGGTGTATGGAGATGCCTGTCCCTGTTGAATCTCTGCTTTCCTACTACTTTCATCCAATCCTTCTAACTCCTTTCCATGGCAAGCTATATGTAGGGCATCACTGTTGTCAATGGCTACATTCCATCCTCTCAGTGAAAAAGGTCCAAATGCTCTGTCACAGCACGGCTAATCATCTGTCGGTTCTCAATCAGGTTGGAATAGAATCCAGTGATTCTTTTGCGTCTGTCACTAACGCCCAGCCTTCAGGAGTTTGAAGCTCATCACAGTCATTCAATCCCGGAATCCTACACGGATTACCACAGACAAGGTTAGACTTTCTGATTCCCATGAATAACGCCATCAATTCTAGCTTATACCATGAAGATTCTGATTAAGGAATCCAAGAGATATGCGCCCGGTCTAAGGTAGAACGGAAGTGGTTGTCAGTCACGCGCGTTCATAGATGAGAATGATGATGAGTGTCACGGATCATCACATTCATCAAGTTGAAGTGCAACGAATATCTTAGAATAGGAATAAGTCGAATTGAATAGAAAATAATAGTAATTGAATTAAAACTTGAGGTACAACAGAGCTCCACACCCTTAATCTATGGTGTGTAGAAACTCCACCGTTGAAAATATATAAGTGAAAGGTCCAGGCATGGCCGAATAGCGAGCCCCCAAGATCTAAGAACTAGACGTCCAGAGATGTCTAATACACTAGTAAAAAGTCCTATTTATAATAAACTAGCTGCTAGGGTTTAGAAAAGTAAGTAATTGATGCATAAATGCACTTCCGGGGCCCACTTGGTGTATGTTTGGGCTGAGCTTGAATGTTACACGAGCTGAGGCTTATCTTGGAGTTGAACGCCAAGTTGTAACGTGTTTTGGGCGTTCAACTCTGGTTCGTGACGTGTTTCTGGTGTTTGACTCCAGAATGCAACATAGAACTGGCGTTGAGCACCAGTTTACGTCGTCTAATCTCGAACAAAGTATGGACTATTATATATTTCTGGAAAGCTCTAGATGTCTACTTTCCAACGTCGTTGAGATCGCGCCATTTGGAGTTCTGTAGCTCCAGAAAATCCATTTCGAATGCAGGGAGGTCAGATTTCAACAGCATCAACAGTCCTTTGTCAGCCTTTTATCAGAGTTTTGCTCAGGTCTCTCAATTTCAGCCAGAAAATATCTGAAATTACAGAAAAACACACAAACTCATAGTAAAGTCCAGAAATGTGAATTTAACATAAAAACTAATGAAAGCATCCCTAAAAGTAGCTAGATCATACTAAAAAATACCTAAAAATAATGCAAAAAAGCGTATAAATTATCCGCTCATCAGGTAGCACTTCCCTTATCCAGATTACTGCAGAAGGATATTGAGTTCGAGTTCAGTGAGGATTGCAAACAAGCGTTTTATAAGCTGAAGACCCACCTAACTCAAGCTCCAATTGTGAGAGGACCAGACTGGAGCCAGCCGTTTGAAATCATGTGCGATGCTTCCAACCATGCAGTAGGAGCAGCGCTGGCTCAGCGTGAAGGTAAGGATCCTTTTGTTATTGCTTATGCATCTAAGACTTTAGACGCTGCCCAGTCCAATTATACTACTATTGAAAAACAGCTTCTTGCTATTGTTTTTGCTCTGGATAAATTCCGAGCTTATTTACTTGGTACTAGAGTAGTAGTGTATTCGGACCATGCAGCTTTAAAGTATTTATTAGCTAAAAAGGAGTCCAAAACAAGGCTCATACGTTGGATACTGCTATTACAATAATTTGATTTAGAAATAAAGGATAGGAGTGGTAACCAGAATCTAGTGGTGGACCACTTGAGTCGCCTTGAGCACATTAGGGATTATTCTACTCCTATAGATGATAATTTTCCATTTGATAACCTGCAAGCAGTATCTGAAGTAGTCCCTTGGTACGCACCTGTAGCTAATTATCTAGTCAGTCGCACATTTCCTCCACACTTTTCTAAGCATCAAAGAGACAAGCTGAAAAGTGAGTCTAAATATTATATATGGGATGACCCATATTTTTGGAGATGTGGCGCTGATCAGGTAATTAGACGTTGTGTGCCTCAATCAGAATTCCAGTCCATTTTAGAGGCCTGTCACTCATTTGAGAGTGGAGGACATTTTGGCCCTCAATGAACAGCTAGAAAGATCTTAGATTGTCGCTTCTGGTGGCCTACTCTTTTTAGAGACGCTGCTGAGTTTTGTAAATCTTGTCTTCCTTGCCAAAAATTTGGTAATATATCCAGGAGGGATGAGATGCCTCAACAAATTATGCTTTTTTGTGAAATTTTTTATGTTTGGGGCATTGACTTCATGGGTCCGTTTCCAAATTCTAATGGTTATTTTTATATATTGTTAGCTGTGGATTACGTTTTCAAATGGGTGGAAGCAATTCCTACCTGCACTGATGATGCTAACACTGTTGTTTCCTTTGTGAGAAACCATATTATTTGTCGCTTTGGATCACCACAAGCAATCGTGAGCGATCAAGGCACCCATTTTTGTAACAAGAGACTCACAGGATTAATGAATAAGCATGGGATAATTCATAAGGTTGCAACAGCATACCATCCGCAGACCAATGGGCAAGCCGAGGTGTCAAACAGAGAGATAAAGTGTATCTTGCAGAAGATAGTCAAACCTCATAGAAAAGACTGGAGCACCAGGCTACAAGATGCACTATGGGCATATAGGAAAGCATATAAAACACCCATTGGGATGAGCCCTTTCCACTTAGTTTATGGAAAAGATTGTCATCTCCCAGTTGAAGTAGAGCACAGAGCCTTTTGGGCAGTCAAGGAGTTCAACATGGGGATTGAGGAAGCCGGAGCTGAAAGGAAGTTGCAACTGCAAGAACTGGAGAGCCTTCGCCTAGAAGCTTATGAGAACTCGAGAATATACAAGGAGAAAATGAAGGTTGTACATGATCAGCACCTCATGAGAAAAGAGTTCCAGCATGGGGATTTGGTCCTCCTTTACAAATCTCGACTGAGGCTCATGCCAGGCAAGTTAAGATCAAGATGGGAAGGTCCATACAGAGTAGAGAAGGCCGAACCATACGGAGTTTATCACCTAAGCCATCCTTCAAGCTTTGAACTTATCAAAGTTAATGGACAACGTCTGAAGCTGTACTATGGCGAGAAGATGCAGAAAAACAAGGAGCTTGAGATCTTCCTCTTGGAAGATCCCCACATGGCAAAAGATTGAGCTAGTGGAGCGTCCAACTTACAGACGTTAAAGCAAAGTGCTAGGTGGGAGACAACCCACCATGGTATGTGATGATATACCCATTTTTCAAGCTAATTTCACTTGTTTTATTAGTCTTTCTGCACTTTCTTGCATCCTAAGTAAGTGATTTGGAGTGAAAATGCATAACTTTTTAAATCAAACAACCACCATGAAATTAATGTTAACTCATGAGGTTTAAGCTAATTTTAATTGAATTTTAATTGATTTATAAGCCTTGTGAATTTAGTGATACTTGGAGTGGTTGTTTTGGTTTATTTTAGGTGAAGAAAAGAATAAAAGAGAAAAGCGTGGCCTAAGAAAGCGTGACCGAAGGAGAAGAAAACGTGGTCAAAGGAAGGAGAAGTGTGCCGCATGTAAAGATGGGAGGCAAGCATTGCCCTTCACAAGGGCACACTGCCCTCTAGGAGGGCAACATAAGGGAACAAAGCATAAAAGGCAACTCTGCCCTGCCCACTACAAGGGCAGAGCACAAATCTGTGCCTTGGAATCAAGAAGAACAAAATGTTGCCCTGCCCTCCACAAGGGCAGTATCGGGCTCACCAAGGGGAGAAAATCAAAGGAAAATGTCTACAATGCTTGCCACAAGAGTTGAACACGGGACCATGAGGAAGCAAGGAACTAGGCTCCATTATGGTGCCAAGAAAGCCAAGGAAATTGAGTAGCGTGTGTTTCTGCCATGATTCGAACGCGGGACTTCAGTTTGGAAACACTGCCCTGCCCTCCGCGAGGGCAGGGCAGCATTTTGTCGTGGCATGAATCTGGCACACCAAGGCACGATTCTGGCGCACCACAGCACAATTCTGGCGCACCAACATTTTCTGCCCTGCTCTCCGCGAGGGCAGGGCAGCATCCTGCG
This sequence comes from Arachis hypogaea, assembly GCF_003086295.3. Classification (NCBI taxonomy): domain Eukaryota; kingdom Viridiplantae; phylum Streptophyta; class Magnoliopsida; order Fabales; family Fabaceae; genus Arachis; species Arachis hypogaea. The sequence continues at coordinate 67,759,724 of NC_092045.1, forward strand.
CACCAAGGCTGCACCACGCTGCACCACGCACGCACCAAGCACCAAATCCTGCCCTGCCCTCCACAAGGGCAGGGCAGCCTCCTGGAAGCTATCACTTTTGGGCCAAAAATTGAATTAAAAATCCAATTTAATTTATTTCTTCACCAAATCAAAAGTCCATCCAAATCCCAAAATCCAAGAATAGAAAGTGTATAAATAGGAGCTAGTTTGATGTAATTAGGACCTTTGGCTTGACTTTTGATCTTTGCACTTTCTTTGAGCTTTGAATTTTATTTTTGCACTTGGGAACTTCTCTTGGTGTCTTCACTGAGATTTCAGAGAATTGGGGAGGAGAATTGATCTCTCTTCTTCCTCGTTCTTGCTTGGGCATTTTAATTTTCTTTTTTTGAGTTTTGGGTGTGAAGAATTGAGGAAATTCTATCTCAATCTCCATTCAAAATCTCTTTAAACATCTTTCTGCACAATTGAGTTTAATTTCAATTTCCTTTACTGCTTCTTCTTCATTTTCTTGTCAATTGCTTTGAGACTTGGATCTAGGAAGGTAATTGAGATCTAGGCTCTGCTACCTAGTCTCTGGAGTCCTGAGATCCCAATTTACTTTTGGTTCTTCTATGAACCCTGCTGCACTTTAATTTCAATTTCTGTTTGAATTCTAATTGCTTCTAATTCAATTTCTGCTCTATTAATTGTGACAATTCAATCTCTCTTTGTTTAGATTCTGCAATCCCAGTCCTCGAATCCCTTTTACATTCAAGCCATTTACATTCCTTGCCATTTAAGTTACTACAATTTACATTTCTTGCACTTTAAGTTTCAGTCATTTACTTTCTTGTTCTTTAAGATTCAGCAAGTTTATTTTCCTGTTCTTTAATTTACTGTAATTCTCCCTTCTCCCTTTATATTCCAAGCAATTTAGCTTCTGTTAAATACAACCCACTCAACCAAAACTTGATTCGCTTGACTAAATCAACCACTAAACTAAAATTGATCAATCCTTCAATCCATGTGGGATCGACCTCACTCATGTGAGTTATTATTACTTGATGCGACCCGGTACACTTGCCGGTGAGTTTTGTGTTGGATCTTTTTCCACACATCAAGTTTTTAGCGCCGTTGCCGGGGATTGAAATAGATTGACAATGATTAAGTGAAGTGGAGATCTAGATCAAGCATTTTTTTTTCTGTTATTTTAATTTTGACTAACATACTAACTGTTTGAGAAATTGCCTCTATTAACTCGCTAACAATTTATCTCAATTAACTGCATTCAAGTCTCAAGCGTGCTGTTGTTTGGTCATCTTGATTGTTTGCGTACGAGTTGCTACAGACAAAGGATATCATGACATGAAGCCACCACTTATTACACTCATCAAGAACAATTGTTCTTATGACGGAAATCCATTAGAAGATCCTCAACAGCACATATCTACTTTCCTGATAACTTGTAATGCGGTCAAAACCGATGGTCCAGATCATGACACTTACAAGATCCTGTTATTCCCTTTCTCATTAAAGGGTGAAGCTGCACAATGGTTTAAAACTTTTCCCCAAGGAAGTATCACTAGTTGGGATGATTTGGTCACCAAATTTCTGGCCAAATTCACCTCATCCAGACAGATCATCCAGCTGAAAGAGGAGGAACATCTATTCACACAAGGGGACGAAGAACCACTCTTCAAGGCCTGGGAAAGATACAAGAAAGCGACTGATAAAGTGGGCTTCCGAGCTTTCTATGAAGGATTGACCCCAGAAACAAGAAAAGCAGTGGACTACTTCTCAGATGGCCTACTCAAAGCAACAACAACTACCCAAGGAATTGCAGACTTCAATGACAAAGGAGTCAACAACCAACATTCATTTGAGAAACCACAAAATGCAATCTCAGAAAAAGAAGTGACGAATATTGAAGGGGTGAATGCGTTCAAAGACCTAAACAGACAAATGCACCATCAACCACAACAAAACATGGAGCTGTCTGCTGCAGTAAATGCCAAATTTCCACCATGGAGACCCCATTCTTATCTGAGAATGAGGGAGTCTCAACATCAAGAACAAGGAAGTTTCCACCAGGGCAACTCCATGACCACAAACAATCAACATCACCCACCCACTAATACCACTCAAAGCCAATACTCACAACACAGACACTCCCAGACTCATCTCAACTGGAAAAGGAACGAGTACCAAAATCACAAACCAAGGGACTTCAATTATAACAACCCCAACTTCACAAACCAACAAAAACACCATTACAGCAATAACAACCACTACATGCCACCATCACACCCTCTCTTCCAACCTTTAACATCTCATAACCAACCAATCTCACAAGACTCTCAGAGAATCACAGACTTGGAGATCCTAATAGAGAGAATGATGAAACACCAAGAGGAAACAACAAGGAACCAAGAGATGTTAATCAAAGGAATTGAGGAGCAGATAGCTCAACTGGCAAAGTACTTTGCAGAAATGGGTGAGAAGAAACCAAATACTTTCCTCAAAACCATTGAAGACAAACCAACCAACAACGAAGATGCTACAAAGAAGGAAGGATGGAAAAGGATCATAGAGGACAATGAGAAAATACTGGACAAAGGAAGTACCAGCCAAGAAAAACACAACAAGAAATTCTTTCAAGGAAAGACAGAGGATAAAACTAAAGAAAAGCAGAAAATCCCCACTGGAAAGTTTTCACTAGGGGATCGAGTGATGATCAACATTCAAACCATGAAGGTATCCCCACAGTTGTCTGATCACTACATTGTGACTAAGATCATTCCACAAGAATTTATAGAGGTCATCAAAGAGGAAACCGGAAGGAAGTTCACAGTGAAGAAAGACAAGCTAAGGCACTGTGATTTTCAACCTCCATGATCAGCAAAAATAGAAGATGTCAAGCTAGTGACAATAAAAGAGCGCTTGTTGGGAGGCAACCCAACCTGAGGTAGTTTTCTTTTTATAGCTTTTTCAATAAAAATGTTGAATAATTAGTATGGATTGCAAGGAGCTAAGTTTGGTGTTGCACACCAAAACAATTTAAGGGAGAATGAAAGATTCTAAGTTTGGTGTTCCACCAGAAATCTCATTTAAAAACACATTCCCACCTCTTGCATGATGCTAGCTCCAAGCAACCAAACACATTATTCGACTGTTTAATTGCTTTCTAGCTTTAATTTCATTAACCTTTAGCAAGGACACAAGGTTTCACAAATGGTTAAAATTGTTGCATAAGAGGCAGTGGCAAACAATTAAGTTTGGTGTTCCCACACCAAAATCAATCCAGGAATCACATTCAGTTTATGCATACTAACCATATAGTTAAGGGCTTGAGAAGCAAGCAACTTTGAGAATTATGCAGGACATGAGTCAACACTTGAAGACATTATGCATCTTAACTCAAAGAGAACACAACAGAAGGAAGAATCAAAGGGCTGCAACTTCAAAGGTTGTATCTAAACTTAATCCTTGCTGTTGTGAAATGTTTTGGATCTGGAAACCATTATATGTCTTGCTAAAGTGTTTATCTAGTTGCAAGTGAAATTGTTTGTTAAAATTGCCAAATCTGCATAATGCTTGTTATCCATCACTTAGCTTGAAATTTGTTTTGTTGCCCATATGCTTAAATAAAAGAGACTTGTTTGAATTGAAAAGAGAAATATCCAATGTTGCATAAGTAAGAATGGAAGTTAGTGGTGGTATATGTGTTTGATTAAATGCATAACTCATGAAATAATTGTTGCATAATATCATTCTCATTCAAGTGTGAGTTAGCTTGCTGTTACAAAGACTCTTATCAATAATGAAAAAGCCCTTGGGAACAAAAACAGAAATAAAAGGAAGAAGAAAAAGCCAAAGTGGCAAGAAAAACAAAGAATAAAGGTTGGACACCAATAGCTTGGACCCTAGGACATATGCCTGTGGTGTTCTTGTACTAAGATATGCTTGGATGAGTAAATTCTAAGGGGTATTTTAAAACCCGGTCACTTAGATCAACTGATTTGGGATGGCCAATTGAAAGTCCACAATAAAGAGCAACTTAGATACAGAACATTTAGCTATCCAAAGAGATGCTGGGCATCAATGATCCTAGGAAGAATTAGTGAGCCATGTGTCTGTGGTGGAAAGATGTTGAGTAAAAGAAAAAAATAAAGCCAAAGGCTAATACTGCAACATTAGACACCAAACCTCTAAAAGAATAATAAGCTTGTTAAGCATTATAAGCCAAGAAAAGTTAGCAAGGGAGTAATTAAAAAGTGAGTCCTCTAACAGCAAGTTTAGCAAGTCTTTGAGGAAAGATGTACATTATGTAACAGCAACAATAATTGAGTTATCATTGTCTGCATAAAGATCCCATAAATCAAGTTCTGCTATATGCCTAATAAGGATATGTGTTCTTTTCTTATTCATTTCAATTGCTCTTAATTTTGATGCTTGCTTGGGGACAAGCAAGATTTAAGTTTGGTGTTGTGATGACAAGTCATCATATACCCATTTTTCAAGCTAATTTCACTTGTTTTATTAGTCTTTCTGCACTTTCTTGCATCCTAAGTAAGTGATTTGAAGTGAAAATGCATAACTTTTTAAATCAAACAACCACCATGAAATTAATGTTAACTCATGAGGTTTAAGCTAATTTTAATTCAATTTTAATTGATTTATAAGCCTTGTGAATTTAGTGATACTTGGAGTGGTTGTTTTGGTTTATTTTAGGTGAAGAAAAGAATAAAAGAGAAAAGCATGGCCTAAGAAAGCGTGACCGAAGGAGAAGAAAACGTGGTCAAAGGAAGGAGAAGTGTGCCGCATGTAAAGAGGGGAGGCAAGCATTGCCCTCCACAAGGGCACACTGCCCTCTAGGAGGGCAACATAAGGGAACAAAGCATAAAAGGCAACTCTGCCCTGCCCACTACAAGGGCAGAGCACAAATCTGTGCCTTGGAATCAAGAAGAACAAAATGTTGCCCTGCCCTCCACAAGGGCAGTATCGGGCTCACCAAGGGGAGAAAATCAAAGGAAAATGTCTACAATGCTTGCCACAAGAGTTGAACACGGGACCATGAGGAAGCAAGGAACTAGGCTCCATTATGGTGCCAAGAAAGCCAAGGAAATTGAGTAGCGTGTGTTTCTGCCATGATTCGAACGCGGGACTTCAGTTTGGAAACACTGCCCTGCCCTCCGCGAGGGCAGGGCAGCATTTTGTCGTGGCATGAATCTGGCACACCAAGGCACGATTCTGGCGCACCAAGGCACGATTCTGGCAGCACCAGCAGCGCACCATAGCACAATTCTGGCACACCAACATTTTCTGCCCTGCCCTCCGTGAGGGCAGGGCAGCATCCTGCGCACCAAGGCTGCACCACGCCGCACCACGCACGCACCAAGCACCAAATCCTGCCCTGCCCTCCACAAGGGCAGGGCAGCCTCCTGGAAGCTATCACTTTTGGGCCAAAAATTGAATTAAAAATCCAATTTAATTCATTTCTTCACCAAATCAAAAGCCCATCCAAATCCCAAAATCCAAGAATAGAAAGTGTATAAATAGGAGCTAGTTTGATGTAATTAGGACCTTTGGCTTGACTTTTGATTTTTGCACTTTCTTTGAGCTTTGAATTTTATTTTTGCACTTGGGGACTTGTCTTGGTGTCTTCATTGAGATTTCAGAGAATTGGGGAGGAGAATTGATCTCTCTTCTTCCTCGTTCTTGCTTGGGCATTTTTAATTTCCTTTTTTTGAGTTTTGGGTGTGAAGAATTGAGGAAATTCTGTCTCAATCTCCATTCAAAATCTCTTTAAACATCTTTCTGCACAATTGAGTTTAATTTCAATTTCCTTTACTGCTTCTTCTTCATTTTCTTGTCAATTGCTTTGAGACTTGGATCTAGGAAGGTAATTAAGATCTAGGCTCTGCTACCTAGTCTCTGGAGTCCTGAGATCCCAATTTACTTTTGGTTCTTCTATGAACCCTGCTGCACTTTAATTTCAATTTCTGTTTGAATTCTAATTGCTTCTAATTCAATTTCTGCTCTATTAATTGAGACAATTCATTCTCTCTTTGTTTAGATTCTGCAATCCCAGTCCTCGAATCCCTTTTACATTCAAGCCATTTACATTCCTTGCCATTCAAGTTACTGCAATTTACATTTCTTGCACTTTAAGTTTCAGTCATTTACTTTCTTGTTCTTTAAGATTCAGCAAGTTTATTTTCCTGTTCTTTAATTTACTGCAATTCTCCTTTCTCCCTTTATATTCCAAGCAATTTAGCTTCTGTTAAATACAACCCACTCAACCAAAACTTGATTCGCTTGACTAAATCAACCACTAAACTAAAATTGCTCAATCCTTCAATCCCTGTGGGATCGACCTCACTGATGTGAGTTATTATTACTTGATGCGACCCGGTACACTTGCCGGTGAGTTTTGTGTTGGATCGTTTTCCACACATCAGTATGATCGTTCTCTGCACATTTCGTGCATCTGCATTTGCATCCAAAAAAAAAGCCACGCGACGCGACCGCATCAACGACGCGTCCGCGTCGCAAGGAGAGGGGAGAAAATAAAAAACGAACAGAGAGTCACGCTGGAGCATGGCTGGAGGCGTGCCAGTGGCATAAAGTGTCCCACGCGACCACGTCGCTGACGTGTCCGCGTCATATGGGAATCATGGCCTCCCACGCGACCGCGTGCTCTGATTTTCGACGTAAAAAGGGATGCACAACGAAATATTGTGCGAGAGTGGTGGTGGAATGGTGCTGGACGCACCAACCCTATCACGCGACCACGTCGCTGACGCGTCCACGTCATCTCTTCTGTAGCCCACTCACGCGATCGCATGACCTACGCGATCGCGTCACCCCAAATTTGGCAAATATATCAATTTGAACAGAGAGTTGTGCAGGTGCGAGGAAGTAGCATGAACAATGTCACGCGACCGCGTCAACCTAATTGAAGCGCAATCACGCGAACGCGTGCCCCACGCGTCCGCGTCGCTTGCACCGCACAGCTCAACCAAAATTGCCAAAATATCTTATCTTTCTCTCCTCCAAATCCTAATTTTTCTTTTCCCTCCTTATTTCTTCCTTCTCCCTTCTTCCTTCTATCTCACCTTTCACTCTCTCTCTCACCTCCATTAACAAGGTTTTATTTTCTTCTTCCCTCCTTCCTTTTCTATCATTCTTCTTATTTTATATGTTATTTTCTTTTCTTTTCTTTTTCTTTTCATTATCCATATTTTCTTTCTTCTTCTTTCCTTTTTACATGGTGTTAGAAATTTATTTGAGTCATTATTCCTCATTATATGCTTGTGGATTGTTGCATATTATTTGGCAATTACATATTATTTTCTTTAAAGGGTTGCTTGCATGTTTGCTTTAATACTTTCTATACCTTATTTACCATGCATGCTATGTGTTTGTGAAAAAGCCCATATGGCATTATGCACTTCTCTATTATACTTCCTACTATTCAAAGCATGTTTTTCACAAATTCCCTTTACTATTTTGTTAACTGAATTTAATTGCCAATACAAATGTGATAGTTTGTTACGAAGTGATGCTTGATCTATGCTACTCATGCCCTTGCCGGCATGCCAATAAACATCTTGCATCTACTTCCCTATCGTGCACTTATTCTATTCCCTTTCTTGATCTTTTCACATGTTGTCATGACCATGTGTTTATTTTATTCATCTTTACCGTGCATTGATTTTCACTTACTCTATCCCCTTCCTTGCTTTATTTCTTTGGATTTAACTTACTTTCTCTTCCCTTTTTCAGAATGGCCACCAAGAAAGGCAAAGAGAAAGCTACCCCTAAACCCACAGCAAGGAAAGGAACGAAGAGAGCATTAGTGGCAGGACCTTCTTCAACTGCAGTCAAGCCCTCAACAAAAAGAATTAAAAGGATCATCAAGGTTGATGAAAAGGAGAAAGCCTTCCCAGCCAAGGACACTACACGATTCCCAAATCGCTACTGTGAGCAGATGTTTCCTATTCTGGCAGCTCGAAATTACAACAATGAACACCTTCTTATCCTTCCGCCTCGTATCGCTGAATTTGTTGAGCCACAAATTGCACAAAGACATTGGGGATTCTTACAGAGACAGCCACAACAGGTTAATCTTTCTTGGGTTGTTGAGTTCTACTCCAACTTCCACCTGCCGACTCTGCAGTCCGTCTATTTACGCCAGAAGCAAGTCCCCATTATAGAAGAGGCCATACAGCAAGCCTTAGATCTCCCACCTGCTCCAGAAGGATTGGACGCCTTTCAGAAAGCCGCAATCAAGCGCCAGGCATACACATTTGACTAGGACGCTGTTCTCAGAGTTATCGCTCGACCTGGCAGTAAATGGATCTTCGGATACCATCGTTCCAGTCCTAAGGGAATCTCGGCTTCTGCACTCACCTTAGAGGCTCACGTATGGGCACAGATTATGTCCCATTACGTCTTCCCGAGTACTCATGAGTCCTCCTTCACAGCAAACATGGCCGTTCTACTATGGTGCATCCTCACAGACCAGCCTTTTAATTTACCAAGACATATCCGAAATGCTATGGAACATGTGCAGATCACGGGCAACCTTTCTTTCCACGCATTGGTCTCTGATCTTATCTCAGCAGCCGGAGTATCCTACAGAGCTGGAGACACCAAAGTCATTCTTTCACGGGATGATCAATATGTCCCTAACGGGAGATATCTCAGGCCACAACTTGCCACTACCAGCCAGTCCACAGAGGATGCTGCAGCTCTTCCCCCATCTACTAGTCAGCTGCTGCATCAAATACTGAAGCGGTTGGAAGCACACGAAAAGAAAGCCAAGCTCTGAGAGCGCCGCAACCGACACCGTTTCAACTACCTCAAGGAGTTCCTCACAGGCAATCACAGACCCGATGACGATCCAAGCGCTCCGGACTCCACTTCCTTCACCAGCACAGGGAGCCATGATAGCCCCGACTATGGAGACACTACCACCAGCCCACCACTGTTCCTGACAGATGGCACCAAAGACGGTGCAAAGCCTTAAGTGTGGGGAGGTCGGTCAGTACCTGACTTCCGAAGGTAATTTCTCTTCCTTAGCACCAATAAATTAGGATATTTTAGTTAGATTTTCTTTCTTTTATAGAATAGGATAAATTGCATAGTAATAGGTTAGTTGCATGAATGTTCTAGTTGATTGAAAAGACAATAAGTTTCTTCTACAAAACTATCTTTGGAACAAAATTTCACTAATTTTAATCAAAACTCTTATGTTAAAATTGCTTGAAGTTGTATTTGGAACATGGTTTTTTAGCTAAAGAACACACAACCTGTGAAAATTTGAGCCTTTGTGCATGGTTACATTATTCAACCATAATTATTTTATTCTTGTGTGTTTACTTCTCTATGATTGTAATCTATATTTTGTTTTATCCTATATGTCCAATATTTATTATGTTTATATGCTCGCATGTGATTGAGGCCATTATTTGTTTAAACTCACCTATCCAAATTAAGCCTACCCTTTTCAATTACCTTTGTTAACCACTTTGAGCCTTTAAATCCCATTTGTTCTATTTTTTTCACCACATTACTAGCCTTAAGCGGAAAAACAATTGTATATCCCAAATTGAATCTTTGGTTAGCTTGAGATAGAATTGTGTATGCTAGTTAAGTATGGGAAATTGTGGGAACAAAAGTTATTAAGGGAATGTGTCATGATAATACAATGGGAATTTGGATACCTACTCATATGAAACTATAAGAATTAAAAATCTATGTGCATTGATAAGCTATATTTATTTTTATGTCTATAAAAAAATCAATAAATAAATAAGGGGGCAAAATTATCCCAAGGTTGAATTAAAAATTCAAAGATCAATGCACATATGATAAATTTAATACATGAGTATGGAATGTAAAAGGGAATTCTAGGTAGCTAGGTATGAATTCTAAAGTTGTATAAAATATATAGGTTGGGTTAAAGCTGTGTTAATTAAAGATTCAATTTATAAGCTCACTTAACCATATATGTATCCCTATCCTTACCTTGGCCCCATTACAACCTTGAAAAGCCCTCATGATATTTGCATTGGTATATTAACTGTTGTTGATTGGTTAGGAGAAAAACAAAAGTTAGAAAGCATGATTAGAGAAGGATAGAGTGATTACCCAATACACTAGAGAGATTAGAGCGTACATACATCATCAGTGAGGGTTCAATGCTTGAATTTCCATGTTCCCTGCTTTCTTGAGCTAGCTTCTTGCACTTTTATCTGTCTTACTGTATAATGATAGAATTAGTGGAATTTGATTTGTAATTGTTTTGAAGATCTTATTTACTTTTGATCAAGTGGGCAAGAATCATATAGTTGCATTCATATATATAGGTTGCATTGCATTGCATGAGTTTCTACATGTTCATACTTGCTTGGCTTATCTCCTTTAATTAAGCATGAGGACATGCTAATGTTAAAGTGTGGGGAGGTTGATAAACCACTATTTTATGGTTTATATTGTGTTTAATTGTGTGGTTTTATCATAATCCTTACCCACTTATTCATTAATTTAGCATGCATTTATATTTCCTTCCTGAATTTATTACATGATTGAAAAGTGCTTCCTAGAGACTTTTAATTATGCATTTTAATTTTCCGTTATTTCATTCGATGCCGTAATCTGTGTGTTAAGTGTTTCAGGCTTTATAGGGCATGAATGAGTTGGAGATTGAAAAGGAAGCTAGCAAAAATGGAAGGAACACGAGAAATTGAGGAGATAACCAGCGAGAAGTAACGCGGCCGCATGGCTCACGCGTTCGCGCGAAAGAGGAGAAATCGCAGTGATGCGGCCGCATGGCTCACGCGACCGTGCGGAATGGAAAAGCACAAGTGACGCGGAAGCTTGGACGACGCGAATGTGCGGCAAGGATAAACGCGAATGACGCGACCGCATGGATGATGCGATCGCATGACGTGCGCGATCTGCATAATCTGCAGAATTCACTGGGGGCCATTTTGGACCTTATTTTGACCCAGTTTTCGGCCCAGAACAGCAGACTAGAGCTAGAGAACATGCAGAAACCAGAACAACAATTCAATATACACAGTTTTAGTTTTAGATCTAGTTTTTACTCCTCCTTTAGGTTTTTCTCTCTAGATATTCATAGTTCTTAGGATTTTATTTTTCTACCACTTTTTGCATTGGGATATTGAGAAGAGTTATTACCTCATCAAGACTTCGTCATTCTAGTTCGTTTTCTTTACTTGGATTTACTCTTCCATGTCCTTTGCTTTGTTAATTTTACCATTGGAATATTTTTAGGATTATTTAATACAAGGATTACTTTTATTTTTAATTGATTATTTTTTTTATTTACAATGTCTTTCCTTAATTCCTTTTTATATGTTATGAATTTTACATTCACAATGAGCGAGTAGTTTTCTAACTTGATGGGGGTTGATTAAAAGGAACCCTTGAGTTGGAAGGCTTGAAAGAAAGATTATAATTGGGTTATTGTTGGCTTGCCCTCTAGTCACTAACACCAACCCCTATTAATTAAGTGGGTTGCAACTTGTGAACGGGCATAGCATCCCAACTTGTTTGACTTTCCCTTACCAAGTAAGAGATAACTAAACAGGATAACCTTTAATTATCAATTAATCTAGAGAGTAATCCAACAACAGCGGGGCTTCCAACTAATCAACTCCCAGTCAAGGCTTTTATTTACTTTATTCAAATTCTCCAATTTGATTTCCTGTTTACTCAACTCAAACCTTTTTGAAAACATCTGATTAATAAAATAGCACACTTTTCTGCAACTCGTTGGGAGACGACCTGGGATTCATACTCCCAGTATTTTAATTTTAAATTCATGTGACACCTTTATAAATTGATAAGTGGATTTCTGGTGACTTAAAAACTATACTTGCAACGTATATATTTTAATAATTTTTAATTCACTAATTTCCGCCGCATCACTGAGCCCACTAAAGATTGTAACTACTTCAACTCAAGATCTAAGGCCGATATCCAGGACTTGGAGAACTCACTAGAAGATCAAGAAGAGTAGTATATATAGGAGTAGTTTTGAACTATACACAAGCTTGGCACTTTGGAGAACTACCCTCTGTATATTTACTTTTCTGCACTTTGAGCTAAGCATGTATTATTTTTTGCCATTTTCCATTTCTAGAGCTATGAACAACTAAACCCCTTTCATTGGGTTAGGGAGCTCTGTTGTAATTTGATAGATCAATTATAGTTTTCATTCTTCTTCTTCTTTCTTCTCTTTTGATTTACTAGAAAGCTTTCAATCTTAATTCAATTGGTTAGTTGTCTTGGAAAAGAAACTCTCCATAGTTGGGTCTCCTCTGAGCCTTGGAAAAGGGATAAGGAGATCATGCTAGAAATGCTTTCTCATGTTGGACCAAATTGGGGTCTGGGCGGATATAGTGACATGTAATCTTCCCAACACTTTGATTTGGAAATACATGTGGTATAATCAGTTACCACACTTCATCTCTTCCCATGAGCAATTAAATCAAGGAATTGGACAATTGTTCAAGCTTAGAGATATTGGGTTGCTAAGGAATTGGAACCCAATCACCTAAGATTGCTAAGGAGATTAATAGATGCTTTGATTGAGGAAGAGATGAAAATGAATTTGATCCGGAGAATACAACATCTACTAAGCGCAATGAATTCCCCATTTCTGATCTTACCCATTCTCTTTACTTTCTATCATTTATTTCCATGCTCATTCCCCCAAATCCCGATCTAAGATTCTGCACTTTATTTTCTACTATTTACTTTCCCGCCATTTTATTTTCTGCAATTCTCAAACTACATTCTATTTAGCTCAACTAGCATACTCTTCCAACTAAAGTTGCTTGACCAATCAATCCCTGTGGGATTCGACCTCACTTTATTGTGAGTTTTTACTTTACGATAATTCGGTGTACTTGCCGAAAGGAAATTTGTTGCGAGACAAGTTTTCGTGCATCAAGTTTATGGCACCATTGCCGGGGATTGATTTTGTATCAACAATGATTATGTTGGAAGTTCACTAGATTGAGCATTTTTTCTTTGTTTGTTTACTTTATTCAGTCGTTTATCTTCAGTTTGTTTAGTTTCTTCCTCATCCCCTATACCCTCTCTGTTTTATTTCTTTCTTTGTTATTATTTAAAATTCTGCTCACTAACCCACTAACTGTTTGATAATTTGCACCATTCACACTAACAATCACTCTAACAAGAATAATCTCTTTATTTCATCTCTTGTTGTGTGCTTTGTTAGTTGCATGATAGGGAGAAGAGGGGGAGCTTCAACTTTCTTCAATTCAGAACCTGAAAGGACCCTCCGGAGACTAAGGAGGGAAGCAAGAGGGAAAGGAATTGTTGGTGCTGAGGAAGAGGAAGAGTATTTTGAAACAAACATGGAGGAGAATTTGGAAAACAATCATGAAGAAAAAGCTCACAACCATGCTAGAGAAGGCTCGGCAAATCATGCTAGGCAAGAGAGGAGAGTTCTAGGCTCTTACATAAATCCAAATCCAGGAAACTGTGGAAGTACCATCCAAAAGCCCACCATACATGCCAACAACTTTGAATTAAAACCCCAGCTCATCACCCTTGTTAAGAACAATTGCTCATTTGGAGGAAGTGCTCAAGAAGACCCCAATCAACATCTAACCACCTTCCTGAGAATTTGTGACACTGTAAAGTCTAATGGAGTCCACCCAGATGTCTATAGGCTGCTTTTGTTCCCTTTTTTTGCTCAGGGACAAAGCATCCAAGTGGCTTGAATCCTTCCCAAAGGAGAGTTTAACAAATTGGGAAGATGTGGTGAACAAATTTTTGGCAAGGTTCTACCCTCCTTAAAGAATTAACAGGTTGAGAGCTAAGGTGCAAACTTTCAAGCAACAAGATGGTGAGACTCTCTATGAGGCATGGGAGAGGTTCAAGGACTTAACAAGAAGATGCCCACTAGATATGTTCAATAAATGGGTTCAACTTCACATTTTCTACGAAGGTCTTTCTTTTGAGTCAAAGAAGGCTGTAGACCATTCATTAGGGGGCTCTCTAAACAAGAAGAAAACCATTGAAGAAGCCATAGATGTCATTGAGATGGTAGCTGAGAATGACTACTTCTATGCCTCTGAAAGAAGCAACACTCAAGGCGTAATGGAGCTGAACCACATGGATGCATTGCTAGCTCAAAATAAGATGATCACCAAGCAGCTAGCAGATCTTACCAAGAAGGTGGAGGACAACCAAGTTGCAGCAGTCATCACTTCATCACCAGCTCAAGAAGGAGTGAATATAGGAGAAGAAGGTGATTGGAAAAGGCCAACTATGTTAGAAACTCACCTAGACAAATCCATGATCCCTACTCTAAAATTTACAACTCTGGATGGAGAAATCACCCTAACTTTGGATGGGAGAATCAACAAGACCAAGGCCAAGACCAGAGAAACCACAACCTCAATTCCAACAACAATGCAACTCACCAACATACCTCACAAAGATCCTATCAACACTCACCTAACCACCCTTCTCAACCACCTAATCTCAATCCATCATCACTAACTGAGGATAGACTTTCAAAGATTGAGACTCTACTTGAAGATATATGTAGAGAAGTCCAAGACAATAAGGTGTTTAAGGAAGAAGTGCGAGCCAATATCAAAAACCAAGGGGAAAACATCAAGAGACTAGAGTTCCAAGTAGGGTATCTATCTCAACAAATTCCCAAACCCACTGATGGATTTCCCAGCGACACGGAAAAGAATCCAAGAGGAGAACCAAAGAAAGTAAGGTGGGAAGAATGTAAGATGATCACCACAGGTGATGAGAGGAGTTTGGAGGAAGTAGAACACCTCCAAGATAGTCCAAAGGGAAACCATGAAGAAAGAAATCATGCACCCTAACTCACACTCAAGGAAGAGCTGAAGAAAAGGGAGATACTGAACCCATATGCACCCATTCTCCAAAGGCTTAAGGGTGGTGTAGCAGGGAAAATGTATTCAAGGTTCCTTGACATGTTTGCATCTCTTGATGTAAATATACCATTCATTAAGGCCCTCCAGCAAATGCCCTCCTACATCAAGTATATAAAGGAGCTACTAGCCAGAAAGAGTTCATTGAAGGGTGGATAAACAATAAGGATGAATAGGGATTGCTGGTGGACGAAATTGTGATCACTACAACTTCGCACAACTAACCAGCAAGTGTACTGGGTCGTCCAAGTAATAAACCTTACACGAGTAAGGGTCGATCCCACAGAGATTGTTGGTATGAAGCAAGCTATGGTCACCTTGTAAATCTTAGTCAGGCAGACTCAAATGGGTATGGTGAAAAACGCATAAAACATAAAGATAAAGATAGAGATACTTATGTAATTCATTGGTGGGAATTTCAGATAAGCGCATGAAGATGCTGTGTCCCTTCCGTCTCTCTGCTTTCCTACTGTCTTCATCCAATCCTTCTTACTCCTTTCCATGGCAAGCTTATGCAAGGGTTTCACCGTTGTCAGTGCTACCTCCCATCCTCTCAGTGGAAATGTTCAACGCACCCTGTCACGGCACGGCTATCCATCTATCGGTTCTCGATCAGGCCGGAATAGAATCCAGTGATTCTTTTGCGTCTGTCACTAACGCCCCGCCTTCAGGAGTTTGAAACACGTCACAGTCATTCAGTCATTGAATCCTACTCAGAATACCACAGACAAGGTTAGACCTTCCGGATTCTCTTGAATGCCGCCATCAGTTCTAGCCTATACCACAAAGACTCTGATCTCACGAAATGGCTGGCTCGGTTGTCAGGCGAGCACTCGGTTGTCAGGCGATCAACCATGCATCGTGTATCAGGAATCCAAGAGATATTCACCCAATCTAAGGTAGAACGGAGGTGGTTGTCAGTCACACGTTCATAGGTGAGAATGATGATGAGTGTCACGGATCATCACATTCATCAAGTTGAGGAACAAGTGATATCTTAGAACAAGAACAAGCGGAATTGAATAGAAGAACAATAGTAATTGCATTAATACTCGAGGTACAGCAGAGCTCCACACCTTAATCTATGGTGTGTAGAAACTCCACCGTTGAAAATACATAAGAACAAGGTCTAGGCATGGCCGAATGGCCAGCCTCCCAATGATCTAAGATAGCATCAGAACAAAGATAACTACTCCGATCTCTCAATACAATAGTAAAAGGTCCTACTTATAGAGAACTAGTAGCCTAAGGTTTACAGAGATGAGTAAATGACATAAAAATCCACTTCCGGGCCCACTTGGTGTGTGCTTGGGCTGAGCATTGATGCATTTTCGTGTAGAGACTTCTCTTGGAGTTAAACGCCAGCTTTTGTGCCAGTTTGGGCGTTTAACTCCCATTTTGGTGCCAGTTCCAGCGTTTAACGCTGGAATTCTTGAGGGTGACTTTGAACGCTTGTTTGGGCCATCAAATCTTGGGCAAAGTATGGACTATCATATATTGCTGGAAAGCCCAGGATGTCTACTTCTCAACGCCGTTGAGAACGCGCCAATTGGGCTTCTGTAGCTCCAGAAAATTCACTTCGAGTGCAGGGAGGTCAGAATCCAACAGCATCTGCAGTCCTTTTTAGTCTCTGAATCAGATTTTTGCTCAGGTCCCTCAATTTCAGCCAGAAAATACCTGAAATCACAGAAAAACACACAAACTCATAGTAAAGTCCAGAAAAGTGAATTTTAACTAAAAACTAATAAAAATATACTAAAAACTAACTAGATCATACTAAAAACATACTAAAAACAATGCCAAAAAGCATACAAATTATCCGCTCATAATTGGGTGAACCTTTTCAGATTGTGACTCAGCTTTGCTAGAGTCCCCAATTAGAGGTGTCCAGGGTTCTTAAGCACACTCTTTTTGCCTTGGATCACAACTTTATTTCTTTCTTTTTCGTTTTCTCCTTCTTTTAGCTCTTTTTTTTTTCTTTTTTTTTTAATCACTACTTTTTCTTGCTTCAAGAATCATTTTAATGATTTTTCAGATCCTCAGTAACATGTCTCCTTTTTCATCATTCTTTCAAGAGCCAACATTCATGAACCACAAATTCAATAGACATATGCACTGTTTAAGCATACATTCAGAAAACAAAAATATTGCCACCACATCAAAATAATTAAACTGTATAAAATTCAAAATTCATGCAATTCTTCTCTTTTTCAATTAAGAACATTTTTATTTAAGAGAGGTGATGGATTCATAGGACATTCATAACTTTAAGGCATAGACACTAAGACACTAATGATCATAAGACACAAACATGGACAAACATAAGCATAAATTTTCGAAAAACAGAAAAATAAAGAACAAGGAAATTAAAGAACGGGTCCACCTTAGTGATGGCGGCTTGTTCTTCCTCTTGAAGATCCTATGGAGTGCTTGAGCTCCTCAATGTCTCTTCCTTGTCTTTGTTGCTCTTCTCTCATGATTCTTTGGTCTTCTCTAATTTCATGGAGGAGAATGGAATGTTCTTGGTGCTCCACCCTTAGTTGTCCCATGTTGGAACTCAATTCTCCTAGGGAGGTGTTTAGTTGCTCCCAATAGTTTTGTGGAGGAAAGTGCATCCCTTGAGGAATCTCAGGGATCTCATGATGAGTGGGGTCTCTTGTGTGCTCCATCCTCTTCTTAGTGATGGGCTTGTCCTCATCAATGGGGATATCTCCCTCTATGTCAACTCCAACTGAATAACAGAGGTGACAAATGAGATGAGGAAAGGCTAACCTTGCCAAGGTAGAGGACTTGTCTGCCACCTTATAAAGTTCTTGGGATATAACCTCATGAACTTCTATTTCTTCTCCAATCATGATGCTATGAATCATGATAGCCCGGTCTATGGTAACTTCGGACCGGTTGCTAGTGGGAATGATTGAGCGTTGTAAAACTCTAACCATCCTCTAGCCACGGGTTTGAGATCATGCCTTCTCAATTGAACCGGCTTTCCTCTTAAATCTCTCTTCCATTGGGCGCCCTCTTCACAAATGCATGTGAGGACTTGGTCCAACCTTTGATCAAAGTTGACCCTTCTAGTGTAAGGATGTTCATCTCCTTGCATCATGGGCAAGTTGAATGCCAACCTTACATTTTTCGGACTAAAATCCACGTATTTCCCCCGAACCATAGTAAGCCAATTCTTTGGATTCGGGTTTACACTTTGATCATGGTTCTTGGTGATCCATGCATTGGCATAGAACTCTTGAACCATCAAGATTCCGACTTGTTGAATGGGGTTGGTAAGAACCTCCCAACCTCTTCTTCAGATCTCATGTCGGATCTCTGGATATTCACTCTTTTTGAGTTTGAAAGGGACTTCGGGGATCACCTTCTTCAAGGCCACAACTTCATAGAAGTGGTCTTGATGCACCCTTGAGATGAATCTTTTCATCTCCCATGACTCGGAGGTGGAAGCTTTTGCCTTCCCTTTCCTCTTTCTAGAGGTTTCTCCGGCCTTGGATGCCATAAATGGTTATGGAAAAACAAAAGGCAATGCTTTTACCACACCAAAGTTAAAAGGTTTGCTCGTCCTCGAGCAAAAGAAGAAAAAAGAGAGTAGAAGAAGAAGAAATGAGAAAGAAGGGAATGGCTTTGTGTTCGGCCAAAAAGGGGAAGAAGTGGTGTTTAGGATGTGGGAAAATGAAGGAGTGAAGATGGGTATATATAGGAGTGAGGGGGTGATGTTCGGCCATGTGAGGGTGGGTTTGGGTGGGAAAGTGGTTTGAATTTGAATGGTGAGGTAGGTGGGGTTTTATGAAGGATAGATGTGAGTGGTGAAGAGAAAGATGGGATTTGATAGGTGAAGGGTTTTTTGGGGAAGAGGTGTTGAGGTGATTGGTGAATGGGTGAAGAAGAGAGAGTGGTGGGGTAGGTGGGGATCCTGTGGGGTCCACAAATCTTGAGGTGTCAAGGAAAAGTCATCCCTGCACCAAATGGCATGCAAAATTGCGTTTTGAGCCAATTCTGGCGTTAAACGCCGGGCTGATACCCATTTCTGGCGTTTAACGCCAAGTGCTTGCCCTTTTCTGGCGTTTAACGCCAGTCTGGTGCCCCTTTCTGGCGTTAAACGCCCAGAATGGTGCCAGACTGGGCGTTAAACGCCCAACAGCTAGCCTTACTGGCGTTTAAACGCCAGTATGCTCTCCTCCAGGGTGTGCTGCTTTTCTTTCTACTTTTCATTCTGTTTTTACTTTTCAATTAATTTTGTGACTTCTCATGATCATCAACCTACAAATGAACATAAAATAATAAAGGAAAATAGATAAAATATATCATTGGGTTGCTTCCCAACTAGCGCTTCTTTAATGTCAGTAGCTTGACAGAGGGCTCTCATGGAGCCTCAGAGATGCTTAGAGCAATGTTGGAACCTCCCAACACCAAACTTAGAGTTTGAATGTGGGGGTTCAACACCAAACTTAGAGTTTGGTTGTGGCCTCCCAACACCAAACTTAGAGTTTGACTGTGGGGGCTCTGTTTGGCTCTGTTTTGAGAGGAGCTCTTCATGCTTCCTCTCCATGGTGACAGAGGGATATCCTTGAGCCTTAAACACTAAGGATTTTTCATTCACTTGAATGATCAACTCTCCTCTATCAACATCAATCACAGCCTTTGCTGTGGCTAGGAAGGGTCTGCCAAGGATGATAGATTCATCCATGCACTTCCCAGTCTCTAGGACTATGAAATCAGCAGGGATGTAATGGTCTTCAACTTTTACCAGAACATCCTCTACAAGTCTATAAGCTTGTTTTCTTGAGTTATCTGCCATCTCTAGTGAGATTTTTGCAGCTTGCACCTCAAAGATCCCTAGCTTCTCCATTACAGAGAGAGGCATGAGGTTTACACCTTGACCCTAAGTCACACAAGGCCTTCTTGAAGGTCATGGTGCCTATGGTACAAGGTATTGAAAACTTCCCAGGATCTTGTCTCTTTTGAGGTAATTTCTGCCTAGACAAGTCATCCAGTTCTTTGGTGAGCAAAGGGGGTTCATCCTCCCAAGTCTCATTTCCAAGTAACTTGTCATTTAGCTTCATGATTGCTCCAAGGTATTTAATAACTTGCTCCTCAGTGACATACTCATCCTCTTCAGAGGAGGAATACTCATCAGAGCTCATGAATGGCAGAAGTAAGTCCAATGGAATCATTATGGTCTCATTTTGAGCCTCAGATTCCCATGGTTCCTCATTGGGGAACTCATTGGAGGTCAGTGGACGTCCATGGAGGTCTTCCTCAGTGGCGTTCACTGCCTCTTCCTCCTCTCCTAGTTCGGCCATGTTGATGGCTTTGCACTCTCCTTTTGGATTTTCTTCTGTGTTGCTTGGAAGAGTACTAGGAGGGAGTTCAGTAATTTTCTTGCTCAGCTGACCCACTTGTGCCTCCAAATTTCTAATGGAGGACCTTGTTTCAGTCATGAAACTTTGAGTGGTTTTGATTAGATCAGAGACCATGGTTGCTAAGTCAGAGGTGTTCTGCTTAGAACTCTCTGTCTGTTGCTGAGAAGATGATGGAAAAGGCTTGCCATTGCTAAACCTGTTTCTTCCACCATTATTGTTGTCGAAACCTTGTTGAGGTCTCTGTTGATCCTTCCATGAGAGATTTGGATGATTTCTCCATGAAGGATTATAGGTGTTTCCATAGGGTTCTCCCATGTAATTCACCTCTTCAATTGAAGGGTTCTTAGGATCATAAGCTTCTTCTTCAGATGAAGCCTCCTTAGTACTACCTGGTGCATTTTGCATTCCAGACAGACTTTGAGAAATCATATTGACTTGCTAAGTCAATATTTTGTTCTAAGCCAGTATGGCATTCAGAGTGTCAATCTCAATAACTCCTTTCTTCTGATTAGTCTCATTGTTCACAGGATTCCTTTCAGAAGTGTACATGAATTGGTTATTTGCAACCATTTCAATCAGCTCTTGAGCTTCTGTAGGCGTCTTCTTCAGATGAAGAGATCCTCCAGCAGAGCTATCCAAAGACATCTTGGACAGTTCAGAGAGACCATCATAGAAAATACCTATGATGCTGATGAGCGGATAATTTATACGCTTTTTGGCATTGTTTTCATATAGTTTTTAGTAAGTTTAAGCTACTTTTAGGGATGTTTTCATTAGTTTTTATGTTAAATTCACATTTCTGGACTTTACTAGGAGTTTGTGTGTTTTTCTGTGATTTCAGGTAAATTCTGACTGAAATTGAGGGATTTGAGCAAAACTCTGAAGAAGGCTGACAAAAGGACTGCTGATGCTGTTGGAATCTGACCTCCCTGCACTCGAAATGGATTTTCTGGAGCTACAGAACTCCAATTGGCGCGCTCTCAACGGCGTTGGAAAGTAGACATCCAGGGCTTTCCAGCAATATATAATAGTCCATACTTTATTCGAAGAATGACGACGTAACTTGGCGTTAAACGCCAAGTACACGCTGCTGTCTGGAGTTAAACGCCAGAAAAACGTCATGATCCGGAGTTGAACGCCCAAAACACGTCATAACCTGAAGTTTGACGCCAAGAAATGCCTTAGCTCGTGGATTAATCAAGCTCAGCCCAAGCATACACCAAGTGGGCCGCGGAAGTGGATTTATGCATCAATTACTTACTCATGTAAACCCTAGTAGCTAGTCTAGTATATATAGGACATTTATCTATTGTATTAGACATCCTGGATTGTATTTTGAATCCTGTGATCACGTTAGAGAGGGCTGGCCATTCGGCCATGCCTGAACTCTTTGCTTATGTATTTTCAACGGTGGAGTTTCTGCACACCATAGATTAAGGGTGTGGAGCTCTGCTGTACCTCAAGTATTAATGAAATTCTATCTTCTTTTATTCAAATCTCTCTTATTCTTATTCCAAGATATTCATTCGTACCCAAGAACATGATGAATGTTATGAGTCAGATTACCCTCATTATCATTCTCACTTATGAATGCGCGTGATTGACAACCATGTCCGTTCTACATGCAACAGAGCTTGAATGTGTATCTCTTAGATTCCCCAACAGAATCTTCGTGGTATAAGCTAGATAGATGGCGGCATTTATGAGGGTCCGGAAAGTCTCACCTTGTCTGTGGTATTCCGAGTAGGATCCTGGGAATCCGGAAAGTCCAACCTTGTCTGTGGTGTTCCGAGTAGGATTCCGGTAATGAATGACCGTGACGTGCTTCAAACTTTAACCTGCTGGGCGTTAGTGACAGACGCAAAAGAGGGATTCTATTCCAGTAGGAGCGGGAACCAACCGGTGATTAGCCGTACTGTGACAGAGTGCGTTAGCATAGTTTTCACTGCGAGGATGGGATGTAGCCATCAGCCATGGGTGATGCCTCCAGACTGGTTAGCTGTGCGAGTGACAGCCGCACAGGATATTTCCCCGTGAGGAATGAAAGTAGCCACAGTTGATGGTGAACCCCTATACAAAGCTTGCCATGGAAAGGAGTAAGAAGGACTGAGTAGAAGGAGTAGGAGAACAGGCGTCCAAGAGCTCTACAGCATCTCCATCCGCTTATCTGAAATTCCCACCAATAAATCTGCATAAGTGTTCTATCCCTTTTATTATTTCTTCTTTTTATTATTAATTATTCGAAAACCCATAAACCATTTTTAATCTGCCTAACTGAGATTTGCAAGGTGACCATAGCTTGCTTCATACCAACAATCTCTGTGGATTCGACCCTTACTCACGTAAGGTTTATTACTTGGACGACCCAGTACACTTGCTGGTTAGTTGAACGGAGTTGTGTCCACTAGTGCCAATTTCTAAAATCCAATTACAAGAAAATAGGAATCACAATTTCGTCCACCAAGTTTTTGGCGCCGTTGCCGGGGATTGTTCGAGTATGGACAACTGACGGTTCATCTTGTTGCTCAGATTAGGTAATTTTCTTTTCAAAATCTTTTTCAAAAATTTTTTTTATTTTTCGTTTTTCCAAACTATATTTTCGAAAAAATTAATAAAAATACAAAAAAAAATTAGAAAATCATAAAAATCAAAAATATTTTGTGTTTTTTGTTTGAGCCTTGTGTTAATTTTTAAGTTTGGTGTCAATTGCATGCTTTTAAAATTTTTCTTGCATTTTTTCGAAAATCTCATGCATTCATAGTGTTCTTCATGATCTTCAAGTTGTTCTTGATAAGTCTTCTTGTTTGATCTTGATGATTTCTTGTTTTGTGTCTTTTGTTGTTTTTCATGTGTATTTTTGCATTCATATTTTCCGTGCATTAAAAATTTCTAAGTTTGGTGTCTTGCATGTTTTCTTTGCATTAAAAATTTTTCAAAATAATGTTCTTGATGTTCATCATGATCTTCAAAGTGTTCTTGGTGTTCATCTTGACATTCATAGCATTCTTGCATGCATCTTGTGTCTTGATCCAAAATTTTCATGTTTTGGGTCATTTTTGTGTTTTTCTTTAAAAATTCAAAAATCAAAAAATATCTTTTCCTTATTTTCCTCCAAATTTTCGAAATTTTGGGTTGACTTGGTCAAAAATTTTTAAAATTAGTTGTTTCTTACAAGTCAAGTCAAAATTTCAATTTTAAAAATCTTATCTTTTCAAAATCTTTTTCAAAAATCATATCTTTTTCATTTTTTTTTATAATTTTCGAAAATTTCAAAATTATTTTTCAAAATATTTTCAAAAATCTTTTTCTTATCTTTATATCAAATTTTCGAAAATTAACTAACAAGTAATGTGATTGGTTCAAAAATTTGAAGTTTGTTACTTTCTTGTTAAGAAAGGTTCAATCTTTAAGTTCTAGAATCTTATCTTGTAGTTTCTTGTTAGTTAAGTAATTTTAAAAATTAAATCTTTTTCAAAATATCTTTTTCTTAAAACTTTTATTTTATCTTTTATCTTATCTTTTTCAAAAATTTTATCTTTTTCAAAATTTGATTTCAAAATATCTTATCTAACTTCTTATCTTCTTATCTTTTTCAAATTTTGATTTCAAATCTTTTTCAATCAATTAACTAACTTTTTGTTTGTTTCTTATCTTTTTCAAAACTACCTAACTACCTATCTCTCTCTAATTTTCAAAAATCCTCCCTCTCTTTTTCAAAAATTCTTTTTAATTGTTTTAAATTTTAATTTTAATCTCATTTCATCTTTAATTTTCGAAAATCACTAACCTTTTTTTTTCAAAATTATTTTCGAAAATTTTTCTTCTCTTTTCTTATTCTATTAATTAATTACTAACACTTCTCTTCACCTCACTTCATCTAAATTCGAATTCTTCTTCATCCTTCTTCATTCTTCTACCCCCTTCTTCTTCTACTAACACAAAGGAATCTCTATACTGTGACATAGAGGATTCCTTTTTCTTTTCTTGTTTTCTTCTCTTTCTTATGAGCAGGAACAAGGATAAAGGCACTCTTGTTGAAGCTGATCCAGAACCTGAAAGGACTCTGAAGAGAAAATTAAGAGAAGCTAAATTACAACAATCCAGAAATAACCTTTCAGAAATTTTCGAACAAGAGAAGGACATGGCAGCCGAAAATAATAATAATAATAATGCAAGGAGAATGCTTGGTGACTTCACAAAGCCAACATCCAAGTTTGATGGAAGAAGCATCTCCATTCCTGCCATTGGAGCCAATAACTTTGAGCTGAAACCTCAGCTAGTTGCTTTAATGCAACAAAACTGCAAGTTTTATGGACTTCCATCTGAAGATCCTTATCAGTTCTTAACTGAGTTCTTGTAGGTATGTGACACTGTAAAGACGAATGGAGTTAATCCTGAAGTCTACAGACTCATGCTTTTCCCTTTTGCTGTAAGAGACAGAGCTAGAATATGGTTGGATTCACAACCTAAGGATAGCCTGGACTCCTGGGACAAGCTGGTCACTGCCTTCTTGGATAAATTCTTTCCTCCTCAAAAGCTGAGCAAGCTGAGAGTGGATGTTCAAACCTTCAAACAAAAAGATGGTGAATCCCTCTATGAAGCTTGGGAAAGATACAAGCAGCTGACCAAGAGATGTCCATCTGACATGTTTTCAGAATGGACCCTATTAGATATATTCTATTATGGTCTCTCTGAATTTTCGAAAATGTCACTGGACCATTCTGCAGGTGGATCTATTCACCTGAAGAAAACGCCTGAAGAGGCTCAAGAACTCATTGACATGGTTGCAAACAACCAGTTCATGTATACCTCTGAGAGGAATTCCGTGAATAATGGGGTACCTCAGAAGAAAGGAGTTCTTGAAATTGATGCTCTGAATGCCATACTGGCTCAGAACAAAATGTTGACTCAACAGGTCAACATAATCTCTCAAAATCTGAATGGATTGCAACATGCATCCAACAGTACTAGAGAGGCAGCTTCTGAAGAAGCTTATGATCCTGAGAACCCTGCCATGGCAGAGGTCAATTACATGGGTGAACCATATGGAAACACCTATAACCCATCATGGAGAAATCATCCAAATTTCTCCTGGAAGGATCAACAAAAGCCTCAACAAGGCTTTAACAATGGTGGACGCAATAGGCTAGGCAATAGCAAGCCATATCCATCATCTTCTCAGCAACAGACAGAGAACTCTGAACAAAACAATTCTAATTTAGCTAATATAGTCTCTGATCTGTCAAAAGCCACTTTCAGTTTCATGAATGAAACAAGATCCTCCATTAGAAATTTGGAGGCACAAGTAGGCCAGCTGAGTAAGAAAGTTATTGAAACTCCTCCCAGTATTCTCCCAAGTAATACAGAAGAGAATCCAAAAGGAGAGTGCAAAGCCATTGACTTAGTCAACATGGCCGAATGCATCAAGGAGGAGGAGGACGAAAATCCTAGTGAGAAAGACCTCCTGGGACGTTCCTCAAGCAAGAAGGAGTTTCCTATTAAGGATCCTGAGGAATCTGAGGCTCATACAGAGACCATAGAGATTCCATTCAATCTCCTTCTGCCATTCATGAGCTCTGACTATTATTCATCCTCTGAAGAGGATGAAGATGTGACTGGAGAGCAAGTTGCTCAATATTTAGGAGCTATCATGAAGCTGAATGCCAAGCTGTTTGGTAATGAGACTTGGGAAGGTGAACCTCCCTTACTCATTAGTGACTTAGATACTTGGATTCAGGAAACTCTACCTCAAAAGAAACAAGATCCTGGCAAGTTCTTAATACCTTGCACCATTGGCACCATGAGCTTTGAGAAAGCTCTATGTGATCTTGGGTCAGGGATAAACCTTATGCCACTCTCTGTAATGGAGAAGCTGGGAATCATTGAGGTACAACCTGCCTTGTTCTCATTACAATTGGCAGACAAGTCAGTAAGACAAGCTTATGGAATAGTAGAGGACGTGTTAGTAAAGGTTGAAGGCCTTTACATCCCTGCTGATTTCATAATCCTAGACACTAGTAAAGAAGATGATGAATGCATCATCCTAGGAAGACCTTTCCTAGCCACAGCAGAAGCTGTGATAGATGTCAACAGAGGTGAGTTAGTCCTTCAATTGAATGGGGACTACCTTGTGTTTAAAGCACATGGCCATCCCTCTGTGACAGAAGAGAGTAAGCATGAAGAGCTTCTCTCAGTTCAGAGTCAAGAAGAGCCCACACAGTCAAACTCTAAGTTTGGTGTTGTGAGGCCACAACCAAACTCTAAGTTTGGTGTTAAGACCCCATATCCAAACTCTAAGTTTGGTGTTGGGACTATACAACATTGACCTGATCACCTTTTAGCTCCATGAGGGCCACTGTCAAGCTATTGACATTAAAGAAGCGCTTGTTGGGAGGCAACCCAATTTTATTTATCTAATTTTATTTTATTTTGTTTCTTTGTTATTTTTATGTTTAATTAGGTACATGATCATGAGGAGTCACGAAAAAATCAAAAAAATTAAAAACAGAGTCAAAAACAGAAGAAAAAAATTTTTTCACCCTGGAGGACGCACGGGCTGGCGTTCAACGCCCAGAAGGTGCATCTGGCCGGCGTTCAACGCCAGAACAGAGCACCATTCTGGCGCTGAACGCCAGAAACAAGCAACAACCTGGCGTTTAACGCCAGGATGTGCACACAGAGGACAATCTGGCGCTGAACGCCAGAAACAAGCTTGAAACTGGCGTTCAACGCCAGAAACAAGCATCACATGGGCGTTTAACGCCCAGAACATGCACCCATGGGCGTTTGAACGCCAGAATGGTGTGCCAAGGCAATTTACATGCCTATATGGTGAAGGAATGGTATTTCTTTTCACCTTAGGATCTGTGGACCTCACAGGATCCCCACCTACCTCGCCCTCTCTCTTTCCATTCATGATCATCCCTTCTATTTTTCATTCACCACCTACATCTATCCACGCTTCCCCATACACCCCGCCTACCTTTACAATTCAACTTCTCTTTCCCACCCAATCCCACCCATATAGCCGAATCCATCTCCCCTCACTCACCTCCATCTTCTTCTTCTTCTTCTCTTCTTTCTTTTCTTGCTCGAGGGCGAGCAATATTTTAAGTTTGGTGTGATAAAAGCATAGCTTTTTTTGCTTTTCCATTACCATTAATGGCACCTAAGGCCAGAGAAACCTAAAAGGAAAGACAAAAGCTTCCACCTCTGAGTCTTGGGAGATGGAAAAATATAAGCCGTCATAGCTCAGTGGCATAACATGTGGCTGCAAATCAAGAGATCCCTGAGATACCTCAGGGGATAAGTTGTCCTCCACACAAATATTGGAAGCAACTAAGGGTAGAAACACCAAAATTATTATGAATCATTCAACAGAAACAAGGAAGAGACATAGAGGAGCTCAAAAAGCACCATTGGACCTTCAAAAAGGTGCCACCCTCACTCAGGTGGATTCATTCCTTGTTCTCTATTTTCTTTCTGTTTTCGGTTTTTAATACTATGTTTATTTATGTTTTGTGTCTTTACTTCATGATCATTAGTATGTAACCATGCCTTAAAGATTATGAATAATTCCATGAATCCTTCACCTCTCTTAAAAGAAAAATGTTTTAATTCAAAAGAACAAGAAGTACATAATTTTCGAAATTATTAGTGAATTTAATTTAATTATATTGATGTGGTGGCAATAATTTTTGTTTTCTGAATGAATGCTTGAACAGTGCATATTTTTTATCTTGTTGTTTATGAGTGTTAAAATTGTTGGCTCTTGAAAGAATGATGAACAAAGAGAAATGTTATTGATGAACTGAAAAAATCATGAATTGATTCTTGAAGCAAGAAAAAGCAGAAAAAAAAAGTGGCGAAAAAAAAAATAGAAAGAAAAAGCAAGCAGAAAAAGTCAATAGCCCTTAAAACCAAAAGGCAAGGGTAGCAAGGATCCAAGGCTTTGAGCATCAATGGATAGGAGGGCCCAAGGAAGTAAAATCCAGGCCTAAGCGGCTAAATCAAGCTGTCCCTAACCATGTGCTTGTGTCATGAAGGTCCAGGTGAAAAGCTTGAGACTAAGTGGTTAAAGTCGTGATCCAAAGCAAAAGAGTGTGCTTAAGAGCTCTGGACACCACTAACTGGGGACTTTAGCAAAGCTGAGTCACAATCTGAAAAGGTTCACCCAGTTATGTGTCTGTGGCATTTGTGTATCCGGTGGTAATACTGGAAGACAAAGTGCTTAGGGCCAAGGCCAAGACTCATAAGTAGCTGTGTTCAAGAATCAACATGCTTAACTAGGAAAGTCAATAACACTATCTGAAATTCTAAGTTCCCAGAGACGCCAATCTCTCTAAACTACAAAGGAAAAAGTGAGATGCCAAAACTGTTCAGAAGCAAAAAGCTACAAGTCCCGCTCATCTAATTAAATTAATATTCATTGATATTTTGGACTTTATAGTATATTCTCTTCTTTTTATCCTATTTGATTTTCAGTTGCTTGGGGACAAGCAACAATTTAAGTTTGGTGTTGTGATGAGCGGATAATTTATACGCTTTTTGGCATTGTTTTCATATAGTTTTTAGTAAGTTTAAGCTACTTTTAGGGATGTTTTCATTAGTTTTTATGTTAAATTCACATTTCTGGACTTTACTAGGAGTTTGTGTGTTTTTCTGTGATTTCAGGTAAATTCTGACTGAAATTGAGGGATTTGAGCAAAACTCTGAAGAAGGCTGACAAAAGGACTGCTGATGCTGTTGGAATCTGACCTCCCTGCACTCGAAATGGATTTTCTGGAGCTACAGAACTCCAATTGGCGCGCTCTCAACGGCGTTGGAAAGTAGACATCCAGGGCTTTCCAGCAATATATAATAGTCCATACTTTATTCGAAGAATGACGACGTAACTTGGCGTTAAACGCCAAGTACACGCTGCTGTCTGGAGTTAAACGCCAGAAAAACGTCATGATCCGGAGTTGAACGCCCAAAACACGTCATAACCTGAAGTTTGACGCCAAGAAATGCCTTAGCTCGTGGATTAATCAAGCTCAGCCCAAGCATACACCAAGTGGGCCCCGGAAGTGGATTTATGCATCAATTACTTACTCATGTAAACCCTAGTAGCTAGTCTAGTATATATAGGACATTTATCTATTGTGTTAGACATCCCGGATTGTATTTTGAATCCTGTGATCACGTTAGAGAGGGCTGGCCATTCGGCCATGCCTGAACTCTTTGCTTATGTATTTTCAACGGTGGAGTTTCTGCACACCATAGATTAAGGGTGTGGAGCTCTGCTGTACCTCAAGTATTAATGAAATTCTATCTTCTTTTATTCAAATCTCTCTTATTCTTATTCCAAGATATTCATTCGTACCCAAGAACATGATGAATGTTATGAGTCAGATTACCCTCATTATCATTCTCACTTATGAATGCGCGTGATTGACAACCATGTCCGTTCTACATGCAACAGAGCTTGAATGTGTATCTCTTAGATTCCCCAACAGAATCTTCGTGGTATAAGCTAGATAGATGGCGGCATTTATGAGGGTCCGGAAAGTCTCACCTTGTCTGTGGTATTCCGAGTAGGATCCTGGGAATCTGGAATGTCCAACCTTGTCTGTGGTGTTCCGAGTAGGATTCCGGTAATGAATGACCGTGACGTGCTTCAAACTTTAACCTGCTGGGCGTTAGTGACAGACGCAAAAGAGGGATTCTATTCCAGTAGGAGCGGGAACCAACCGGTGATTAGCCGTACTGTGACAGAGTGCGTTAGCATAGTTTTCACTGCGAGGATGGGATGTAGCCATCAGCCATGGGTGATGCCTCCAGACTGGTTAGCTGTGCGAGTGACAGCCGCACAGGATATTTCCCCGTGAGGAATGAAAGTAGCCACAGTTGATGGTGAACCCCTATACAAAGCTTGCCATGGAAAGGAGTAAGAAGGACTGAGTAGAAGGAGTAGGAGAACAGGCGTCCAAGAGCTCTACAGCATCTCCATCCGCTTATCTGAAATTCCCACCAATAAATCTGCATAAGTGTTCTATCCCTTTTATTATTTCTTCTTTTTATTATTAATTATTCGAAAACCCATAAACCATTTTTAATCTGCCTAACTGAGATTTGCAAGGTGACCATAGCTTGCTTCATACCAACAATCTCTGTGGATTCGACCCTTACTCACGTAAGGTTTATTACTTGGACGACCCAGTACACTTGCTGGTTAGTTGAACGGAGTTGTGTCCACTAGTGCCAATTTCTAAAATCCAATTACAAGAAAATAGGAATCACAATTTCGTCCACCAGATGCTCCATTCAGAAAGCATATCAGAGGGACACTTTCTGATTAATTGTTGGTATCTTTCCCAAGCTTCATAGAGGGATTCTCCTTCCTTCTGTTTGAAGGTTTGGACTTCCACTCTAAGCTTACTCAATTTTTGAGGTGGAAAGAACTTTGCCAAGAAGGCATTGACTATATTTTCCCAAGAGTTCAGGCTTTCTTTAGGTTGTGAGTCCAACCATGTCCTAGCTCTGTCTCTTACAGCAAAAGGGAATAGCATAAGTCTGTAGACCTCAGGGTCAACCCCATTAGTCTTGACAGTGTCACAGATTTGCAAGAATTCAGCTAAGAACTGATGAGGATCTTCCAATGGAAGTCCATGGAACTTGCAATTCTGTTGCATTAGAGAAACTAATTGAGGCTTAAGCTCAAAGTTGTTTGCTCCAATGGCAGGGATAGAGATGCTTCTCCCATAGGAGTCGGGAGTAGGTGCAGTAAAGTCACCCAGCACCTTCCTTGCATTGTTGGCATTGTTGTTGTTTTCGGCTGCCATGTGTTCTTCTTCGTTGAAGATTTCTGTTAGGTCCTCTACAGAGAGTTGTGCCTTGGCTTCTCTTAACTTTCTCTTCAAGGTCCTTTCAGGTTCAGGATCAGCCTCAACAAGAATGCTTTTGTCCTTGCTCCTGCTCATAAGAAAGAGAAGAGAACAAGAAAATGTGGAATCCTCTATGTCACAGTATAGAGATTCCTTAAGGAGTCAGAGGAAAAGAAAAATGGAAGACAGAGGTAGAAAATTCGAACTTATCAAGAAAGATGGAGTTCAAATTGTGTATTAAGGAATAGTGTTAGTCCATAAATAGAAGGATGTGAGAAGAGAGGAAGTATTTTTCGAAAATAATTAAAAAAAATTTAAAACATTTTGAAAAACTTTAATTGATTTTCGAAAGCCATGATTGAGAAAGAAGTAAAGTGAATTTTTGAAAAAGATTTTGAAATTAGAAATCAAAAAGATTTGATTGAAAACTATTTTGAAAAAGATGTGGTTAAGAAGATATGATTGATTTTAAAAAGATGTGATTGAGAAGACATGATTTGAAAAACAATTTAAAAAAGATTTGATTTTAAAAATTAATGACTTGGCTATCAAGAAAAGATATGATTCAAACATTAAACCTTTCTCAACAGAAAAGGCAACATACTTGAAATGTTGAATCAAATCATTAATTGATAGAAAGTATCTTTGAAAATGGAAAGGAATTGATTTTGAAAACATATAATTGAAAAGATATGATTTGAAAAAGATCTGATTTTGAAAAATTTTGAAAACTTGAAAAAAATTTGCATTGAAAACAGAATCTTCCCTCTTGTGCCATCCTGGCGTTAAACGCCCAGAATGGTGCACATTCTGGCGTTTAACGCCCAAAACTCTACCCTTTTGGGCGTTAAACGCCCAGCCAGGTACCCTGGCTGGCGTTTAAACGCCAGTCTGTCCTTCTTCACTGGGCGTTTTGAACGCCCAGCTTTTTCTGTGTAATTCCTCTGCTGTATGTTCTGAATCTTCAATTCTCTGTATTATTGACTTGAAAAGACACAAATTAAAAATATTTTTGGATTTTTAATAATAAGGAATAATCAAAATGCACTAAAATCAAATAACAATGCATGCAAGACACCAAACTTAGCAGTTTGTATACTACGGACACTAATGAGAATGCATATGAGACACATAAACACTCAAGTCAAGAGAATTCAAAGATCAGAGTAAGAAATCATCAAGAATTACTTGAAGATCCTTAAGACACATGAATGAAAGCATGCAATTGACACCAAACTTAAAATGAGACACTAGACTCAAACAAGAAATTTTTGGATTTTATGATTTTGTAAATTTTTTTTGTGTTTTTCGAAAATTAAGTTGAAAAAGATATCAAAATTCTTAATGAGAATTCCAGGAATCAGTGCAATGCTAGTCTAAGACTCCGGTCCAGGAATTAGACATGGCTTCACAGCCAGCCAAGCTTTCAAAGAAAGCTTCGGTCCAAAATACTAGACATGGCCAATGGCCAGCCAAGCCTTAGCAGATCACTGCTCCAACAGCAAGATTGATAGAAATCAACATGCTCTTGTGATGATAAGTTGAAACCTCGGTCCAATGAAATTAGACATGGCTTTACAGCCAGCCAGACTTCAACAAATCATCGTGAAACTCTAGAATTCATCTTCAAGAATTTTGAAGAAAAAAATACCTAATCTAAGCAACAAGATAAACCGTCAGTTGTCCATACTCGAACAATCCCCGGCAACGGCGCCAAAAACTTGGTGCTGTTGCCGGATCAGAAATTTAGCACTGATGTTACCGGACCAAAAGCTTGCCGAAAACTCGAACAATCCCCGGCAACGGCGCCAAAAACTTGGTGGACGAAATTGTGATCACTACAACTTCGCACAACTAACCAGCAAGTATACTGGGTCGTCCAAGTAATAAACCTTACGCGAGTAAGGGTCGATCCCACAGAGATTGTTGGTATGAAGCAAGCTATGGTCACCTTGTAAATCTTAGTCAGGCAGACTCAAATGGGTATGGTGATAAATGCATAAAACATAAAGATAAAGATAGAGATACTTATGTAATTCATTGATGGGAATTTCAGATAAGCGCATGAAGATGCTGTGTCCCTTCCGTCTCTCTGCTTTCCTACTGTCTTCATCCAATCCTTCTTACTCCTTTCCATGGCAAGCTTATGCAAGGGTTTCACCGTTGTCAGTGGCTACCTCCCATCCTCTCAGTGGAAATGTTCAACGCACCCTGTCACGGCACGGCTATCCATCTGTCGATTCTCGATCAGGCCGGAATAGAATCCAGTGATTCTTTTGCGTCTGTCACTAACGCCCCGCCTTCAGGAGTTTGAAGCACGTCACAGTCATTCAGTCATTAAATCCTACTCAAAATGCCACAGACAGGGTTAGACCTTCCGGATTCTCTTGAATGCTGCCATCAGTTCTAGCCTATACCACGAAGACTCTGATCTCACGGAATGGCTGGCTCAGTTGTCAGGCGATCAACCATGCATCGTGTATCAGGAATCCAAGAGATATTCACCCAATCTAAGGTAGAACGGAGGTGGTTGTCAGTCACACATTCATAGGTGAGAATGATGATGAGTGTCACGGATCATCACATTCATCAAGTTGAGGAACAAGTGATATCTTAGAACAAGAACAAGCGGAATTGAATAGAAGAACAATAGTAATTGCATTAATACTCGAGGTACAGCAGAGCTCCACACCTTAATCTATGGTGTGTAGAAACTCCACCGTTGAAAATACATAAGAACAAGGTCTAGGCATGGCCGAATGGCCAGCCTCCCAATGATCTAAGATAGCATCAGAACAAAGATAACTACTCCGATCTCTCAATACAATAGTAAAAGGTCCTACTTATAGAGAACTAGTAGCCTAAGGTTTACAGAGATGAGTAAATGACATAAAAATCCACTTCCGGGCCCACTTGGTGTGTGCTTGGGCTGAGCATTGATGCATTTTCGTGTAGAGACTTCTGTTGGAGTTAAACGCCAGCTTTTGTGCCAGTTTGGGCGTTTAACTCCCACTTTGGTGCCAGTTCCAGCGTTTAACGCTGGAATTCCTGAGGGTGACTTTGAACGCCGGTTTGGGCCATCAAATCTTGGGCAAAGTATGGACTATCATATATTCCTGGAAAGCCCAGGATGTCTACTTTCCAACGCCGTTGAGAGCGCGCCAATTGGGCTTCTGTAGCTCCAGAAAATCCACTTCGAGTGCAGGGAGGTCAGAATCCAACAGCATCTGCAGTCCTTTTTAGTCTCTGAATCAGATTTTTGCTCAGGTCCCTCAATTTCAGCCGGAAAATACCTGAACTCACAGAAAAACACACAAACTCATAGTAAAGTCCAGAAAAGTGAATTTTAACTAAAAACTAATAAAAATATACTAAAAACTAACTAGATCATACTAAAAAACATACTAAAAACAATGCCAAAAAGCGTACAAATTATCCGCTCATCAATTGCAGTGCTCTCATTCAAACAGAGCCACCCACAAAGAAGAAGGATCTAGGGAGTTTCCACATTCCCTATGCTATAGGAGAAACAATGATTGATAAGGGACTCTGTGATCTGGGAGCAAGTATCAACCTAATACCTGTATGAAAAAAGCTTCAAATCAATGAGCTAACACCCACATATGTAATCATTAAATTGGCTGACAAAACTCAAAAATAGGCAATAGGAGTGGTTGAGAATGTGTTAGTAAAGGTTAGCAACTACTTCTTCCCCACAGACTTTGTCATCTTGGAAATGGATGAGAATCCTATTCACCCCATCATTTTGGGAAGGCCATTCTTAGCCACAACCAGAGCACTTATAGATGTGGAGCAAGGAGAGCTAGTACTGAGAATACATGATGAACAGCTCACCTTCAATG
Organism: Arachis hypogaea; assembly: GCF_003086295.3. Classification (NCBI taxonomy): domain Eukaryota; kingdom Viridiplantae; phylum Streptophyta; class Magnoliopsida; order Fabales; family Fabaceae; genus Arachis; species Arachis hypogaea. The sequence continues at coordinate 67,794,787 of NC_092045.1, forward strand.
TCTTCAAACCCTCACAAGAAGCATATCTTGATAACAAAGAGCTGAAGAAAGAGTCAAACAAGGGAGCTCAAGCACTACCCCTAAAAACTCCTGTGGTTAACAACCAATGTGATCAGAAAGAACATCAACCAAGTGCAATCCAAAAGGAACCAGACCCACCAGAGTCATATGAGATAGGCAACAAAACCATTCTCAAAGAGGAAACCACAAGGAACAAGTTGACATCAAGGGACACAAGAAAAAAGGTCCCAAGGGGATGGAAAAACAAGAAAATCCCTACAGAAGATTTCTCTCCAGGGGATGAAGTGGTCTCTACCTAATTCCCACCTATACCACCTCACCTCCCCACTATTCCATCTCAGCTGCCTCCAGTATACACCGTCAACAAAATCTTATCTCTGGAACATGTGGAACTTCTCAACAAAGCCAATGGAAACATGTTCACTGCAAGAGGGGAAGATTTTAAGCACTACCAACCACCTTGACAAGGACCTAACGTCAAGCTAATGACGCTAAAGAAGCGCTTCATGGGAGGCAACCCATGTTCTACACCCTCTCTCTTTAATCTCTAATAGTAGTAATAAAGCAAAGTTCATGGATTCTAAATCAACTTCGACAAACAATATGAGCATCCCTACATGCAACATATAGTACATGATAAGTTTGGTGTTCAAGGCATACCAAGAGGGCTTGAACACACTCAATAGTATGAGAACCCTTTCAAATCTTGTTGTACCATATGATCACAAACAAGTTTGGTGTTACCTACGTTACATGCATGGGAACTTGAATGGTCGATTGATGTGTATCCATGAAAAGCATTTAGTTGTTTAGATATTTCAAAAACAAAAGAAAAAAATTTTTTAGTAGCTACTTCACACCTTAATCTTTCCCACTAACAATTTCAATTAACTGTTTGCATTCCTTTTGTCTTGTGTAGGAAATCAAAAAAGGGTATTGATGGTACTTGATAGGACAATCAAGGAAGGGAGATTGGGCCACTATGCCAAGGAACTTATACACTTGTCTCCAAGGGGAGTATCTTGGAAAGTGTTGCCATGCAACATTGGAAAGTGGATAGCCTTGGAGACCGAACCAAGAACCTCATAAAAGAGGTGATCCTTGTGCTCATCCAAGGTCAAGCCCCAACCGTCCATCACAAAACAATACTAGCAATCCACACCTTTCAAATACCCATCACTCTTCTATATAAATGATCCTCATTTTGCACCCTCTCCGTACACTTGTTCTCATTCATCTCCCTTCCCTTCTTTTGAACACACACATTTCATCCTCCACCAAAAGTTCCATACACACCCTCCTTGCCATGTCTTGTGAGCCGCAACCATACCAACCATCACTCATGGCTTCATCCAGCTTTAAAAGGAGAAGAGGGAAGGAGCCCATGGAGCAGCCTCCTTCTGATGCCGGGAGATTCAAGACTGCCTTCCATGAGCTTCAATATGAACGGATCAAAAACAAGAAAATCTTTTCAGAATTGACATTCCAGTTCAACGAGGATGAGTGCCCTAAGATCAGGGAGAAGATTGCAGAGAGGGGTTGGTAAAAGCTCACCAACCCAGAGACAAAGATAAATGCAAACCTCATCAAAGAGTTCTATGCAAATGCAGTCAGAAAAGACAGTACTAGGGCTCCCACCTTCAAAAGTTATGTAAGAGGAACAGAGGTGGACTTCAGCCCCAATGCTATAACAAGGACTCTTCAGCTGAAATCACTACATTTTGATGAGCTTACTATCAAGCAAGAATAAGTAATGCTCCCGAGGAAGATGAACTTGAAGAAATTGTGAGTGATATGTGTGTTATTGGGTCTGATTGGGAAAGATACTCGGACAACAGACCGAGGTTCATTAGGAGAGGAGACCTTATCCCAGAAGCCAAGGGATGGTTTGAGCTAGTAAGGAGGTCTATCCTTCCATCCGCAAACAATTTTGAGGTCAATATTGCTCGAGCCAATATGGTACATTGCCTAGTGAAGGGTGGAAGCATCAATGTACATGAAATTATAGCTGAAGGAATCCAAGATTCAGCCGAGAAGAATGATCCGGGTGCTAGACTTTGGTATCCCAGCACCATCCTGAGACTATGCATGAAAGCCAAGGTGGTGTTTGAAGACAACAATCCACAATGGGTAAATCCTGGGAGGATAGTTGATACGTAAAAATTGAGATTTCACGTACAACCGGCAAGTATACCGGGTCGTATCAAGTAATAAGACTCACAAAGAGTGAGGTCGATCCCACGGAGATTGGTAGATTAAGCAACTTTAGTTAAATGGTAGATTTAGTCAAGCAAACATGGTTTTGATTTCATGAGCATTTTGATTTTTGAACATAATCGCAAGAATGTAAATGACACAGAATGTAAAGAATTAGAAGATAGAAATAAAGTGAGAGTAAATAACGGAAACTTAAATTGCAAGAAACTTAAATGACATCAAAAGTAAATTGCAATAAAATAAAGTGCTGAATTCTAAAGAGCAAGAGAGTAAGAAATAAAGAAACAGAATGTAAATGACAAGAATAGTAAATTGCAAGAATGTAGAAGGGAATTGGGCAATGGGTTTTCAAACACTAAGAACAAGAGAAATGAGAATTAATGATAGAGAGGATCATTAGGGATCAGAGATGTAAGTTTTCATGAATTGATGTTAGTCAAATCCTTCTCAATCATGGGTATAGATCCATGGCAAGTGTGTGATTGAATCCCAATCTCTTGGTGATTCAATCTCTCTCAACATAACCAATTGCCACTCTCGTGATCTAATTATTCATGAGAAGAGATGAAGCTCAAATCTAATCCAGCCACACAATTCCCATAATCTCAACCAAGGAGAGTTACATCTCACATACTAACCAAGGTGTATTGATTAAAGAAATCATGAAAGGATGAACTCTAAACTGAATTATGTGGCTCATTCCTCAAATTCACCACATAATTCATATAGATTAACCCCTCTCTCGATGGTGGTTGAATATTTGAAGAGCAAGAGTTCCCTCTTTAGATCAACCACTAGAATTGAGGAGGAGAAGATGGGTTCACCAATTCATTCCAACAAACAGAGCTCCTCCCCTTAATGAAAGTGGGGTTTAGTGAGTCATTGCTCCAATTTCAACAACAATTGCCATAAATCAAAATTAAACTCAATTGCAAAGAAAGGTGAAGAAGAATAATGAAATGCTTAAAGCTTAAGAAATGAAGAAGAGAAGTTCCAAGAAGAACCCAGAAATGCTCTCCCGGGTATCCTCCCGGAAGTACTAAAAGAATTCTCAAAATAAAGTGCTAAAAGTATGAAAAAGTTCTAAGTGTCAAAAAGTCTAAAAAAGTCCTCTACAAGTACACCAATCTCTTCTATTTATACTACTCCTAAAACTCTTTCAAAGATCTTGAATTGGGTTAGCAATATGGGCTTCCTCTTTGTTGAATTCTTGGCTCAATTGGAAGGAGTGTTACTAGACTTGGAAAGGAAGAGTTCATTCATCATGCTTCTGGCCCATTGGCTTGGTGTTTTTGTCAATAACGCTGGCCTTAATGCACGTTGGCAACGTGCATCACAATTTCCTGGAAGTGAAGTTTGAGACTTGGGCGTTGCTAGCCCAAGTTGTTGCTAACAACTTGCTTTTCCTCTTCTTGGCTCTACTTTCATGCTAAATGTAGCCCAGAATTTGAGTGTCAACCTTCTGCTTCAATATGGACTATTATACATCATTGGAAAGCTCTTGATGTCTATTTTCCAATGCCACTGGAATCACCTCAATTGGACTTTCCTAGCTCAAGTTATGCTTCCTCAAAGAAGGTAAGGTTAAGCTGCCAAGTTGTTGCCAAAAACGCACCTTCACTCCCAAGTTGGCAACGTGCCCGTGCCTAGCCTCCCAAGGCAGGGATTTGGGGCTGGCGTTGTTGCAAAACACGCCCCCTTGCTAGCACGTTGGCAACGTGCTCGTGCCCACCTCCAAGGCTCATCTCTAGCCTTCTTGAATTCAACTTCATGTTCTTGTTTTTAGGGCCTAAAGGTGACTCTGGTTTGGTTTCAATTTTGTGCTCCACCATAGACTAT